>NW_007578195.1:182400-197195 GCF_000690725.1 Stegastes partitus | reverse complement strand
GATCTTCTACAAATCTGCCAGGAGCTTCCAGAACATGTCAAAGGTAGGCAGTGCTTGCACACTCAGGAAAAATATGTTTAAGGTTTAAGTTTTTCCAGAAGTCTGCCTTAGAATAAAGATGATATGTTGTGGGGCTTAACGTCACAAGTCACATTATGATTCCTTGTAGAGTTCTGTTTCTTGGCATACGAGGTGTGTCAGACAACTTTCAGGACTGGTGTCACAAAAGATAGATTTCAAATACAAACTACAAACTACAAGTTTTCCCCTTCCAAGTAATCCTCCTGGAGTCTAACACTCTTCCCCAGCCTTCTCTTCACGCCGCCATGCATTCCTGGAAGGATTCTTCCGAGATCCTCCTCAGCTCCGTCGTCACAGTCATCTTGATGCCCTCCACATCTTCAAAACGCATTCCCTCGGTGACCCCCTTGAGCTTGGGGAAGAGGAAAAAAATCCCACAGAGCCAGGTGGGGTGAGTAGGGAGGTTGCTCCAGCACGGAAATGTTCTTGTCAGCCAGGAACTGGGGGATGATCAGGGCGTTGTGAGCAGGCACGTTGTCATGGTGAAGCAGCCTCCACTGGTCCTGCCACACCTCTACTGGTGCACTGAATGAAGCAAACGCCACAGGATCTCTTTGAAGACATGCTGGTTGATCGTCTGGCCTTGTGGCAAGAACTCGTAGTGGGCGATGCGCCTCACATCAAAGAATGCGATCAACATGATTTTGACTTTGGACTTCGACTGTCTTGCTTTTTCGGCCTGGCGACGTCGGAATCTTCCACTGAAGGCTCTGGTGTTTGGTCTATGGGTTGTACTCGAAGATCCATGACTCATCACCGGTGATGATTCTCTCTAGCAAGTCTGGGTCGCTTTCATATGGAAACAAATCAAGCTCATCCAATTTTGAATTTTAAAAGCTGTTGAATTTCTAACTTTGAATTTTATTGGCATTGAAATTGTGTCTGTGAATTATTTTGTCTGAATTTGTTCCACTCCTGGGGTCGTCTTCCACATCCTCGCGTCCCTCTTTAGACCTTGCACCACTCAAACATGTGAGTGTGACATCTCATTTCCATACACTTGCTGCAGCAATCTCAGTACTTCTGACGGAGTTTTCCCCAACAAGACCAGAAACTTCAGGATTGTTCGTTGCTCAGTGCTCATAGCTTGACGACATGAAACAGAGAATATGTCTATAAATGTGGAAAAAAGTTTGATGGCTGCAGAGAGCTGAGATCACAGTTATATACTCCAGGGTGATTACTTTGAAGGGGAAAACTTGTAGTTTGTAGTTTGGGTTTGAAATATATCTTTTGTGACACCAGTCTTGGATCTTTTCTGACAGACCTACATCAACTAGCTGCTTTATTGGCTCCTGATGCCTATGATAAAAATCTTCAAAGGGGTTCAAAGGGGTAATTCAAATGATCTGACTTGGTATAAAACATTTAACCAGATATTTACTGAAGGAGTTAAAGAAGACCTAGGACATTTGAGTTCACTTGTAACAAATGTTCTGTTCTGCAGACTGTTGGGAAATGTTTGCATAGTTAAATTTCTTTGATGATTTTTGAAGCATGAAATATGCTGATAAAGCAAAGGTCAAGGAACACCAATACCTTAATCAGGCAGTGCAAGGTGTTGACCTGAGGGTTTGCCAGCTGCATTCTGATGGGTAGCATCTCATGCAACTTCCATATATCAGGGGAGGAAGTCTTTACTGACACATCAGGTGTTGTTGAGTGAGTTCGGTACTGATGGACTTCTCGTTTTTTTTGTGATGTCTCTGTACTATTAGTCATGACAATTCTTGCTTTGTTTTACTTGCCTTTTTATAATATTTGGTGTGGGAATACTGATACAGACAATTGACTGATGTGCAGTTTATATTCATGTTAGTAGGTCGCTCTGTGCTAGCTTTATCACTGTCAGTGTTATAATGTGAAGTGATGCATTAGTCAGTTTTGTCAGTGCCGGCGCTATAGGGTTTGAGAAAAATTGCTGAGTACCACAACAAGGGTGTGCAAACAATAGCCAACTTTTTAACCTGTAGAACAGGTGCCTGTTTCAAGTCTGTGGTTCTTCTGCAAGAGCTCAGGAGGATTTTAGTTAGTCTTAAGGGCCTGATTATCCAGTTTGTAGGACTGTTTAACAATGAATGGCACCTCTGAAAGGAAAGATATTGGATCCTGATACTTTGGAAATACGGCTGAGAGGATAATTGTAATAACTTTATGTCTACAACCGTATTTAGAATATCATCTTTTCAATCCACAGCTGACTTTGAGGGGTTGGACCAAAAATATAATCAGAACATTGAGACAATGAATCTGAGTGAATTTATGGAAGTTCACACTCTTGATGGACAGACCTCTCCTGCTACTGGGAAGGTCACTTATTTCAACCTTCGTGATACATCTCGTCAAATGGCCTCAGAAGTGCATGCTGTTAAAGGCAGCACAGTCTTTACAATGTGCTGGACAAACCAAGTAGAGGAGCTGTCAAGAGGTCAACCTGATAAAGATGACCCTGAACACATCAATACAAATGAAGAAATCTATACTCTTGACCTGGTCTACAGCAAGATATTCCAGAGCTGCTACAGCAAGTACAAAGGGCTTTATGATAGTCTGAAGAGTGGGGAACTGTTACTGGAGGAAATAGACAGCTTCTTTGAAGGCTATAAAGGAAGATATGAAGATTTGGAGAAAGATTTAGACATCATGTGCAGAATAAATCCAGGCGACAACAGAAGATGGATCAGAGAAAGGATTAGGCAGATTCGACAGTACCAGGATCTTCATCTAACCCTGCAGTCTTCCAAAATCATCATGGCTATCAAGAACATCATGTGTCCAGAAGGAAACTTCACAGTGCTGGATAAATTACTGCAAATGGTATGTTTATCAACTGCTTAATGCTCTGTTGGAAGAGCAGCTTTGGTGTTAAGAGAAAATATTTTAAAGAAACCTCAAGTCTTACCTGTAAGACATTAACAGAAGACTTACTTATAAATATTTTGATGAGTATAGAATAATATGTAGTTGTGTTCAGCTGTGTATAGTGCACATTATATAGTATGATATGGAGATACGAAAAGTGTATACCTTTCAGCAAGTAATTATCTTTCACCATACATATTTATTGTTAAAGATTAGTTTGGTCTTGATAAAAATGCTAAAATGATCTGAAAAATAGAATGAAATGAGAAATGAAAATTGAAATAATTAAATTTGACAGAACATCCAACTTCAATACATTGTTTAAAATTGTGTATGTTTTTCAGAATGAAGCCAACTTCAAGACAATCAGACTGGATTACATAGATCAGTCCTTCATACGTGCGAAAAATGTCCTTGAAGACATTACAAAGGATCGCCAGAATTGCCTTCAGGCACTCAGTCAAAGTGAAGAGTTTGTCCATTGGGTTAAAAAAGAACTTGAAGGTACAATACAATCCATTGTTTATTATACAAGTGAAATACTACATTTCAGTACAGCAAAAGCAAATTTGTAATTGCAGATATCAATGAGCTGAAAGTTTTCGTTGACCTGGCATCCATCTCTGCTGGAGAAAATGACATGGATGTGGATCGAGTGGCCTGTTTCCATGATGCTGTCCTTGGTTACTCATCCATGCTCTATGGGCTGAAACATGACTCTGATTTTGAGAAGTTCAAGGATTCTTTGTCAAAATTGTGGAAGGCACTTGAAAATGACAAAAAGATACCAGAGAAGCTGGTGAGATTTCACCTCACATCATATCATCACTAACTGTAACTGATGTTGCTACCACAGTTGAGCCACAACCAGTCAAAATAACTGTCATACTTTGTTTAAAACAGATTCAAGTGAAAATGAAGATTAATTCACCATCTAAATATTTGTACTATTTAGCGTTTAATTTGTTAAGGCACTACTGCAGAAAGTCTGTTAGTTCAAGGCTAAAACATGGCGTAACAGTGATATTAAAGTACTGTTTCCAGCACAAGATATTTTGTTAGTGACTGATTCCAAAATACTAAAATGGCTACATTACTTCTCATCCTCACCTTCGTCATGAGTGGAGGGGGTTATGTAAATGACATGGTAATAGTGGTGTCTGTGTAGGGATTATTTTAGGAAGAAAGTGTTCTGGAAATAAGCAAAAATTCTGGAGTTGATGCTAAATAATGACAACGTACATGTTACTGTTGACATCACACACGTGTAACCTTTTTAAACGTAAAACTTGTACTTCCTCAGGGTATTATCACTGTAGCCTGAAAAAATTCTGGTCAATTTATCGTAGACTTTTGTTTATTTGTTTTACTGGGCATTTGTGAATACAACAAAAACTTGACAATTCAGTTTATTACATTAGTAGTACACGACTACATTCAGAAACATGGCAATTTTTCTTCTGACTCATTTCAGCGAGATACGGCACGCCATCTGGATTGGTTAAAGACTGTAAGGGAAAACCAAGGATCTGTTGAATTTTCGTCTCTCTCCCTGGCTACATCCATCAATGAGAGGGGGATGTATACCATCAAGGCCCAAAACCAGAAAAGGGTATGCTAAATGAGTTACATGAAATAAATGCCTAAATGAGAAAGAATTGCAGGGCTACTGTCACACTGATAGGAACTAGCAGCTGTTTTTGGGTCTTTGGACTGAAACATACGACTATGGTAATCATTTTGATATTTTCCTTTGTAGCTCAGTTTAGAGAATTCCTTGAGACTGCAAATCCAGAATGGACATGACAAAACCATGACATGCACCTACGAGGACGTAAAGGAGTTGCAAAATAAGCTTATGCTGATGTCTGGAAGACAACAAAATCATAATGAAGTGGAGCGCTTCACTGAGGTATTGTATATTGATTGCATATTTTTGTTATTTTGTAATAATGTATTTATATGTAAGTCTGTTCCTGTAAAATAATGAAATGTTCAATAGAACAAATGGTTGTTTTGTTTGTTTGTTTGTTTGTTTGTTTTTTACATATCCTAAAATCTCACACTGTCTTTTTGTTTAGGTGTTTGACAACGTCCAAAGACTAGCCAAAGCATTTGTAGACCTTTATGCTGCAGGGAACCCACTCTTTAGGCGTTGGGAAGCTAAGATTTATTGCAAAACTCAGAGTGACCCATGTATCATTATGGAAATCAACTTTTGCAAGACCCTGCCTCCCATACATGTATGTGGAAGTCTAGTTGAACAACTTACATCACTGTCCAAGAAGATGGAGCTCTTTCTAAACAATTGGCGAAAGTTTATGGACAAACAGAGATCTGATCACTACTACTTAAATTACTTCACAGCAGAGCAAATATTCTATCTGTGCAATGTTGTGACTCCAACAAATGTGAATGCAGAAATAGAGGAAAAAGCATTGATGATGCTCTCTTTCATCAAACCAAACTGCACAACATCTGATGTCTGGAGTACATGGAGAAGGTTTCAAAACCAATATCAACCTGGCAGAAGGGATAATGAAGACAGTGATTGGTCCACAGCCAGTGTTCAGCATTTTGATGACCCAGCAGATGAGGCAGACCAGAGCACTGATTTGAAAGAACTGGAAGACTTGTGGAATGGCTACATGAAGAATGAAGAAATATTTTTCCATGACCTTTTGGACATAAGGAGTTTAGGGGGTCTATTAAAACTGCTGATTGTCACAGAAAACCAAAGTCAGTATGAATTGGAAGAACCAATGCTGTCAGGGACAAAAGACAATTCACTGAGAAGGAAGCTCCCCAAAGGCCTTTTCTCAAAACAGCCTAATCTCCTAATCTGCCCACACAATGAGGTCTTAACTTCATGCATCTCCTTGTACATGACCAGTGACTATCAACCACTACCAAGTTACGATGAGGTTCTCTTGTGTACCCCTGCAACATCTTGTGAGCAAGTAGAGCTTTTCCTGAGGAGATGCCTCACACCAGGTGACACTGGCAAGAAGATTTATACAGTGCTTTGGGCAGACCAACTTACCTATGACGTTAGCTGTGAAATGGAGAAATGTTTTCAGAAACTGCAGTCCCTTTATCAACATGATTACAGGCTAGTGATCTTTTGCAGCTCTGACAGGGAGCACACTTACGTCCCTACTGCATTCAGTCAGTTCAAAAGAAACTTTGTGCCCCAAGAGCCACTGGATAATATCCAGAAGTACTTGTCCAGACATTACACTGTCGCCTCAGATCACAAGAATGCTGTGTTCAAAGGTGGCCATTCTGTCGGTATTGTTGCTTCCAGGCGTGCAGGAGTAGGTGAGTCCTAAATATACAGTAGATTTTCTTTACTTACTTCTAATTTACTCTCTGTGCCAGTGGTATATAACAAAACTGGGCTGATAGATCATCAACAAAACCAACTTAAGTTCAGTATTAGGATTCGATTACCTGTTTATTCAAGTTTAATTAACATCAAAACAGTTTTTTTCATGTATTTGGTCAAGGGACATATCAGGCAATTTTCTTCAAGCATTGGTGTGCTAAAATTCTTGTAGTGACAGAGATTCTTATTCAAAGTTTTGGTTTATGCAGGTAATAGATTGTTTCTCTACCATTGCAGGCAAGTCTTTGTATGTCCAAAGACTGTATGAAAAGTTGGAGCGAAGTGTTGAACACGGAACTGCATTAAAGAAGTGCATCCGACTAACTGAACATGAGGTTGATGACCACAAGATTCTCCGGTCTTTGTATGACACACCAAAACAAAAAGATGTCAAGGTGTTTCACTTTGATGTCACATCCTCGGTAGGCAATGTTTATATATGATATAGATCCTGAAAGTGCTTTAATTTCTGTAAGCATGTTGTTCTCACAGAATCTCTAAGCTGGCCAAGACTTTTTCTAACAGTAGAATTTATGGTCTCTAGGTGCAAAAAGGTCTGGATGAATTCCTATTCAAGCTTTTCTTTCTGCGGTACCTGATGGATTCAGATGGACAGATGTGGCACTGCAGCCACAAACACTTGTATATTGTTGAGTTACTGGAATCCACAAATGATCAGACCAGATATGCTGGCAGATCGGTAAGTGCGATTCACTTGTTTGTCCAGTTTAATGTTAGGAAATTCAGTTGTTTTTTTTGTTTTTTTTTTATATCTCTGATATTGTTGTATTCTGATAAAACTGATACTCAGTTAAGTACCTCATGCAACCACACTCTATTAGAATCCTAGAATTTGTTTCAGCAGTAGCCAGGATACAGATAATTGACTTGGTATGGGGTATGGTGTACAGCAGTTGCTATAGTTGCTATTCATAGTTAGTAGGAGAGGAAACATACATTAAGTAAGAGGATGGGCTTGACTGATTAATTCAAAACGTGTGTGTATTTTTAGGGACGAAAGGAAAACTTTGCATTCTCAGATGTTTTCCCAAAGGTGTTTTGTCGTCCACCAAAAGAAATTATGGCTTTGGAGATGCGAAGAGAGGAAAGTTCTAACATGGAGCGTGATGACCCCCTCATGGATGATGAATGTTTCAGGAGTGAAGCTTATCAAAGACCATACCAGTACCTCACTCGTTTTCACAACAGTGAAAATCTCGACAACTTCATTTACCAAGGTGTTGAAGGAACACATGTGGAGTGTCTTCAGATACTCTTAATCTACTGTGGCATAATGGATCCATCATGGGCGGAGCTACGTAACTTTGTCTGGTTTCTTAATCTTCAGTTGCAAGACTGTGAGAATTCAGTCTTCTGCAAATCTGAGTTTGTTGGAGACACTCTCCGTGGATTCAAAAACTTTGTGGTTAAGTTCATGATCTTGATGTCCAAAGACTTTGCAACCCCATCACTAACCATCACTGACCAGAGCCCAGGGAGGCAACAGATTGACATCAGTGAGCTCAACGAAAAAGACTTAGCTCCATTCCTCATTAGGAAAAGGTGGGAATCCAAGCCACATCCATACATCTTTTTCAACGATGACCACACATCCATGACCTTCATTGGATTTCACCTGAAGCTCAATGACCAGAATGGGGTTGATGCCATAAATCCATTGACGAAAGAAGTGATACAGGAAAACATCATGACTCAAGAGCTTTACACTGGCTTAAGACTTCAGAGAGTCCCGTTTAATATGGACTTTGATCAGCTTCCTCGAGCTGACAAGATTGAGCATCTGTGCAGTGTGCTTGGCATCAAGTGGCCAACAGATCCTGATGAAACCTATGAGCTGACCACAGACAATATCCTCAAAATGATGGCAATTCATATGAGATTTAGGTGTGGCATCCCGGTTATCATAATGGGTGAGACAGGATGTGGGAAGACAAGGCTAATAAAGTTTATGTGTGAATTGAGAAGATGTGGCGCACCAGCAGAAAACATGAAGCTGGTCAAGGTTCATGGAGGAACTACATCAGATATGATATATGAGAAAGTGAAGGAAGCTGAAATTCTTGCAAGAGCCAATACAGAAAATCACCAGTGTGACTCTGTTCTGTTCTTTGATGAGGCAAACACCACAGAAGCCATTAGCAGCATCAAGGAGATCATTTGTGATAACTCAGTGCAGGGACAACAGCTTGACTCTGAAACAGGACTACAGATTATTGCTGCATGCAACCCCTACAGAAAACATACGGACAAAATGATTGAGAGGTTGGAAGCATCTGGGCTGGGCTACCGAGTCCGAGCTCAGGAGGCAGAAGACAGACTTGGCTCTATCCCTCTCCGCCAGCTGGTGTATCGTGTTCATGTGTTACCACCCAGCATGATACCTCTTGTTTGGGATTTTGGACAACTCAATGACTCAACAGAGCAAATGTATATTGAACAAATCGTGCTAAGACAGGCAAAGACCAACTTGGTAGACAAGCGCTATATTCCAACCATAACCAAAGTGTTATCGTTGTCACAGAAGTTCATGAGGGAGAAGAAAGATGAATGCAGCTTTGTCAGTTTGAGGGATGTGGAACGCTGCATGCAAGTGTTTGTGTGGTTCCACAGAAACCACGACAGGTTTGCTAAGGATCTCAACGCCTTCTTTCAGCAGCAGTCTCAGAGGCAAGGAGACAAGTCAAAGTTTTCACCTGCTAGTGACAGAGTAATCTGGTCACTCTTGATGGCCACTGGAGTGTGCTATCAGTCCTGCTTGGAGAGCAAAGAGCAATATCAGAAAGCCATCAGCCAAATTCTTCCTCGTGACTACAAACCACAAAGAATACAGCAGGAAATCCAACTCATGCAGGACCTTTTACTCAGTGGTGTACCCATGGGTAAGACAATAGCCAGAAACGAGGCTTTAAAAGAGAACTTTTTCATGATGGTAGTCTGTGTTGAGCTAAGAATTCCCCTTTTTATTGTTGGAAAACCAGGGAGCTCCAAATCACTTTCGAAAACGCTAGTTGCAGATGCAATGCAGGGCCCTACATCACATTCAGAAC
Source organism: Stegastes partitus (assembly GCF_000690725.1). NCBI lineage: Eukaryota > Metazoa > Chordata > Actinopteri > Pomacentridae > Stegastes > Stegastes partitus. The sequence continues at coordinate 187,796 of NW_007578195.1, read as the reverse complement.
TGTACAAGAGGCTGAAGCAGATACATCTGGTGTCTTTCCAGTGCAGCCCTCATTCAACTCCGGAAGGAATCATCAACACATTCAAGCAATGTGCACGCTTTCAAGAAAGCAAAAACTTGGATGAATACATCTCGGTGGTAGTTCTTGATGAGATTGGACTGGCTGAGGATTCACCGAAAATGCCACTGAAAGCATTGCACCCATTACTGGAAGAGGGCTGTGTTGACGATGAGCCACAACCTCACAAAAGGGTTGGGTTCATTGGAATTTCCAACTGGGCTCTGGACCCTGCCAAGATGAATCGGGGAATTTTTGTATCCCGTGGTGATCTGCACCAGCAAGAGCTCATCAAAAGTGCTAAAGGGATTTGCTCATCTGAAGAAAAGGTTCTTGAAAAGATCAAACACCTCTTTAAACCCTTTGCAAAAGCATATATGACAGTATGTGAAGAAGCCAAGGGATTTTTTGGTCTGCGGGATTTCTACAGTCTGATAAAAATGGTATTTTCAATTACCAAAATGTCTAACGAGTGTCCTAACCCAGATCAAATCACTGGAGCAGTCCTGAGAAACTTCAGCGGAAAAGATGATGTGAATGTGATTGAATTCTTCAGCAAAGAGCTTAGAGAATACTTTGCCAATGCCACCATCACTACCATTGATATGATTGAGCAAAGCATCTTTCCAGCTTCCCAAATGGAGGAAAGCCGCTACCTTTTGATCCTCACAAAAAACTTTGCAGCTCTTCAGATTCTCCAACAGATTTTTTTCTCTCATGAAATCCATCCAGAAGTCATCTTTGGGTCTAGTTTTCCAAAGGATCAGGAGTACACGCAGATTTGTAGGAACATCAATCGTGTCAAGGTGTGCATGGAAACTGGACAGACAGTTGTGCTTCTGAACCTTCAGAATCTGTATGAAAGTCTGTATGATGCTCTCAACCAATACTATGTGACACTAGGTGGTCAAAAGTATGTTGATCTTGGATTAGGAACACATCGTGTGAAATGCAGAGTTCACCCAAACTTCAGGCTCATCGTCATTGAAGAGAAAGAAGTGGTCTACGAGCAGTTTCCAATCCCACTGATTAACAGGTTGGAGAAACACTACCTGGACATCAGCACTGTCCTCAAAAATGAACAGAAGGACATTGCCAGACAACTCGAGGGATGGGTCGATGATTTTGTCTCCTCGAGTAGTCAAGACTCCACAAAAAAGCACTATGTTCCAAGTGATGTCTTCATTGGTTACCACTCAGACACATGCTCCTCTGTGGTCCTGCAAGTAACAGAGAATCAAAGTGTTGAAGCGGATGCGCAGGTCAAACTCAGCAATGCCAAGCACATTCTGCTCAACTGTGCCACTCCCGACTCAGTTGTTCGTTTAGGTAAATCCAAACTGCCAGATGAGGAAAGAGAACATTTAATCAAAGAATATGTCAAAGAGGAGATGCACAGTTCATTGGAAGACTACATTGTCTATCACACACAGCAGTCGGACCAGTCACACTTCTTATTCACTGAGGTAATCTTTTCTCTATGTTATCAAATATTTCATTGAAAAAACATTCCCTAGCATTGCAGCATTGTTAAAGCTGGGTATTGGAGATGTGCCTTGTATTTACAGAGCCATCTATTTTTCATTCTCAGTTTAATATTTAAAAAGTCAACCTTCATCACTGACATATGTATTTGCTTTATGGTTTTGGTGCCTGGCCCCAAGAGTTAAGTACTCATTAGTTAGCACTGACAATCCATAGTTACAGAAAGATAACTATTTATTTGGACATAAGTCATGTATTTTTTTTGTATACGGTGCAACCCAACTTCTTTTATTCAACAAGCTCATGCCATCCTTACCAACACTTACCCATTTGTTAAGTTAACCTTAGATTATGTACTTAGTTCTTCCTAAATCTTCTTACCGGAAGTGGAAGTAGTAGAGTAACATTTTTTTTCTGTTTTTATAGTAAGTCCTATTTTAAATTGCTGAAGGGCTGTTTAAAATTTCATTATGAACTAGTGAATGAGAAAAACAAAACTGAGATGCAAAAAAGGTAATGAAAATAATGACTAGTGTACAAACAATATCAAGCTGTTGTGGGACACATTAGAAATTACAGACACATAATGACACATAATGCAACTATTTGCAGATGACCTTGTTTTTGCAAATGAGGAATTGAATAATATTTTCTAATGTCTTTTACTTTTTGAAAGGTTACAACATTTTCCAGGCTGCTGACTTCAGCAGACACTCAACAACTGCAGAACGTGACAAAGATGGATGCTATCAAGCTGCTGTCACTGCAACAGTTTGACACAGAGTACACTTTCCTCAAGGAAATCAGGTATGTAAATATAGTATAACAAACATAATACATCTGTGGAAATGCTCATTTCAGTCAAACTGAAAAATCGCCATAGCTTTGTGCTTCTATTTCATTGGATTCTCCTAAGGATAATTATATAAATGATCACGCTGTGAATTAGACCGAGTAGATGTATGGGCCTAAATACTGTAATGTGATCACTCTTGTGTATTCAGATATTTACATGACTATACATATTCAAATTCATCATGTTTATGTGTCTGTGTTAGGGAATTTCTTGGCTCAACGAGTACAGACAAAGTGCTCATTATCCAAACTGAGTATGATGAAGACTTCCACAGAAGGAATATTCTTTCCTCAGCCAAGTGAGTATACGTATATTCTTTTATGTAATCTGCTGATATTACTGCAAAAGTTCTGATTTATTTGTTTTTTCTTGTATTTATGTTTGCAATTCTTAGATATTCATGCATCAACGAAACCAACAGGTGTGACACTACTGACAACACAAGAACATTTGTGTACTTTGTCACCAAACTTCCCCGAATGGAGGGTGGGACCTCCTATGTCGGCTTTCAGGGCGGTTAGTGCTGCTGTTATTCACACAACTAAGCCTTGTTGACTCTGTCACAACATGCTTAAATAGCACAAAAATGACACAAAATGGCACACATGGTGCCACACACTGAGAGTAACAGCATAAATGAACAATTTAAATAGCAGTTAAAATTTATGCGTTGTGTCTTTCTTAATCTGACTTTTTTCAGGTCCTTGGAGGTCTGTTCACATTGATGATCTCAGAAGATCAAAAGAATTTGTTTGTGATGTTCACAGCTTGAAAAAGCTACGCATAAGTGATCTTTTTGAAGATTCACCTGATGGTAATTTATCAAATCTTATTTTTTTTGCTACAGAATGTAATATAATTGAAGTTAATAAATTCACGTGTTCTCTCTCTTTAAAGCCATGGAGACAGAAGACTTCACTGGTGTGCCACAAAATGATGACTCCACTGTAAGTGTCATTTATTATAATCATATGTTTGTAACATGGAAAAATAAGAGGATTTGGATTACCGGTCAGTCCAGGTCACCAATATACAATTTACTAATCTCTGATAGATTTGCAGAAACATAAACAGTTTTTATTAGCCTTTTTTTGCCTACTTGGGCAATATTTTGAATTAGTGATGCCAGACACATCTAGCATAGCAAGTTAACATACCTTAGAATAAATCAAACACCAAGGGCCAGTGATGACGTAGATAATACTGTAATTTGGTAAACATGACAAATCATTAGAAGACAGTTCAGAAATTTCAGAACTAGAATTATCAGCCTTTTTAGTGTTTTTGTAGGAGTCTAGAGACTGCAGGTGTTTTTGATAGCAACATGAGAAGCCCTAACTTTTAACCCAAGCCTTTATAATAGGTAACCCAGATGTTTTACATTAAAATCATTTCACCCAATTAAGAAATTATTAGGCTCAAGGTAAACCAACTAAATTCAGTTCAAAGCTTGGGAAACTTCTCACATGTAGTACATCTTAGGCTTAACTTATTTGACGTCAGTATGAGGAGGTTTCCTGACTCAGATGTGAAAATAAAAGTGTCTGGTCAGTGTTTTAGCATGTAAATTGTTACTTCTACAAGGCTTTCACTACTCGTCATTGTTTGCCATAACATAAAAAAAAGTGGCACTTTGTTTTGATTTAGCTCCTATTCTGAAGTATGTAAGTCATGGGCACTCATTGGTAAATGATAAAATACCTCAAAAGTTCTGAATTTTATATAAGCATACATTTATTCATTCATTCATTCATTCATACATTTATTGACTAACAAATATTCACACCCTGCGATGGGGGATTCACCTCTGATATTTTTTTGGATACAGCTGCTCGGCTGCTGCTGTTGATGTACTTCATATATTTTTTCAGGTTTTGGGAAAAGTGTTTGATACGACAGATTTGGTGAGAAGCTGTGTGCAGAGTGCAGTGAGCATGCTGAGGGATGCAGAGGACAGCGGAGAATTCAGTACCAAGAGAGTTGAGAATCTGCTTACACTACTGGACGAAAGTCAGACACAAGAAGGTTAGAAAATGAGTCACTGATTTGGTTTCAGGCCATTTTTTATTATTGCCTTTAACACAACCAAATAATTTTGCTGAAAAAAAATTCTAGTAAATGAATTTTGCTTTAAAGGTACTTTTGTGAACATTGTGAGGAAGCGTCTCCGCTGGTTGTTAGAGGACTATGAGGCCAACATCCCCAGTCCAAAAAGTTGGGTTCTAAATGCGGCATCTAATGTCAATGCACTTCAGGAGGGAGGGACGTTCCTGTAAGCCTCTTCTTTATTTGCCACTTACTATACCAGTCTGCTTGGCAGTTTCTTGCTATATTTGCTTGCAGTTTTTATCTTTCATTTATTCATCACTTCTTTAACTGTATTTTGCTATTGTGTAAAATGTAAAGTACGTGGCAAAACTTCAGCTGAACAGGCTCTTAATCTCAATCATTTGGTTTCCACTGATATGATATTTCTCTCATTTTTAGTAGCTGACAGCAAATAGCCTGTTGATTTTAAGAAAGTTTCATATTTCCTACAGACACACACTATGGAGGAAAATCCAAGCAGTTGTCACTCCACTTCTAGCCAACTTGGTCTCGGTCATTGACCGAGATTGCAATTTGGACCTGTTGCTGGATGACTGGGATGACATCAAGAACCTATGGCTCAAGATATTTGAGAGCAAAGAGATGCTCAGTATGCCCTACGTGGGGATGGAAAGCAGGTGGGTATCTCTTGGTTGTATGATGAGGATATCTATTCAAATGGTTTCCTTTAAGATTAGTTTACATCACCCCAACTGGTTGAGGCAGATGACTGCACTGCCAAGCTGGGTTGTGCTGGAGTTTTCTTCCTGTGAAAGGAGTTTTTTCTTCAGTGCTTGTTCAAAGGAAATTTCTGGATTTGTAGTGTTTCTCTCCATAATATAATATTGTAAGGTTGTCACCTCACTATGTGAACTGCTCTGAGATGACTTATGTTATGAATTGATACGAT
>NW_007578195.1:179163-180163 GCF_000690725.1 Stegastes partitus | reverse complement strand
ATGAAGTATGGAAACGAAAAAGCGATGAAGACGAGCTTTCTCTCCTGCACATCCACATTGCCTACCGTTCCTACCAAGGCCGTCTTCAGAACCTCTCACGAATGATTTCTCTTCATCCTGAAGTTGTTTCTCCTTTGCGAAGCAATCAGCACATTAGACATTGTCCTGAGTTGGTAAAAGCATTTTGAAATTCCAGATACATTTGTTGTGGAGACTTCTTACCCCAACCTACAAACTTGTTCTGGTTTCATGTCAAGTAAATATATGTTCAGAGCCCCAAAACTGCAAAAAAATTAAGCAAAAATACCAAATCACAGAGGCCTTTTTTACTCTATAGCACAGTATTGATCACTGTCTAATTTTGTCATCTTTCAGTAGCGTTACTGTTTGGATATTTGACATTCATACGTTTTGCTGTCCTGAAGGTCTTGGATGTCTATGCAGCTAAGGCGTGTGTCGAATGCCTCGACTCTCCTAATCTGGACACAGATAGCCTCTGCCAGAGGTGGCTGAGGCAGGTGAAGAGGCTGCAAGCCTCTTTGGAGTTGATTTGCTCCACACACAACACCACACAATATGGAGAGCGATGCAAGGAAAGGCTCCGCGACATCAGGTAAGATGCTGATGCACAAGACCGTACAATGCTCCTCCAAAACCAATAAACACAAATTTAATACTGGATGGTAAGTCCACTCATAAACGGGTTTAGTAAATTGGGATCTCTGTGTTGCTCAGAGGAGTGAGTTTTGTCTTTCTATATTTTAGACTTTTGATTTGCAGTTATTAGAATAACATTTTTTTCTTACAGCTAGAACAGATGATTGATTGTTTTGTCCCTCTGATGGGGACTATCATAATGCACTAAATGCTTGTTTAGGCCAATACACTGTAGCTTGCTTACAGTTAGTTTAAAACTTAGCTGCATGACTAACAAAACTTCCACAGTCTTCTCATATTACCCTGGAGTTGGCTTGCTACTTGTTTCATTTAGGATTAAAAA
>NW_007578195.1:174246-175155 GCF_000690725.1 Stegastes partitus | reverse complement strand
TCCTTCATTTCCAGGGTATTAATGGTACAAAGCCATGTGACAGCTGGCAACACAATGCACTGCCGCATGCCCTTCAGCTGGTGGATCAAAGACTTCCTGGATCGACTCATGATGCAGATATCCAGACATGAAAGTAAATATACTGTAAAATAGCATGTAAATGTCCTCTTTCCTGGAGTTGTGCTGTACATTTTCAGTATTAACTTTGCAACTGAAACCTCCCTTTCTTTTTCTTTTTTTTTTTTTTTTTTTAAACTTTAACTCTAAATGACAAAATATTTCTGTTCCTTAACTTTTCTTTGCAGGTCATTCACTCAGCCAGATCCATGAGGTGTTCTTGAACACTCCACTTGGCAGCTACATGACCAAAACTGTGAATGAAAAAATGAAGAAAGAATTTTTTGAAAGATATCTGCAGGATTTTGTTTCCATGACCATGAAAGTAGCATCAGATGAAGAATTACAGGTGAGGATTAAAGAATGACTGTGTCCATTAGTACAATGTGACTGCTGTCATTTCCCTAACACATTTAATGTACCTTTGCTTGGAAACTCTTGAATAGGTAATTTTTGATCAACATTCAAGTTGACCTGGTGTCGACTGTATTTTACTGCCAGTCAAATACAACAATGTAATTCAACTGCGTTAAAACTTATTAGTTTTTAAACAATGTTTTCAAGTGTTGGCAAAAGCTATCCATTATAAGCTCTACAAAGATGCAATCTTTCCATCCCTTTTATCTGTATAGCAGATCTAACTTTAAATGCACTAAGTGCTCCATATACGAGTGTTACAACCAAAAAAAAATGTTGAACAGGAATAAAGTGGAACACTAATAACTTTGTTCTAAACAGATGAGTACTCCATTCATTGCTATTGTTGCTTGGTGCTAAAGATGACTGTCAGTG
>NW_007578195.1:166846-172539 GCF_000690725.1 Stegastes partitus | reverse complement strand
ACTAAAGATTTAATTACTTTGAATTTCCTTCTTAAATTTTCTGACCAGATGCCCATGTTCCCAAAACAAAGAGCGCTTGTGCTATAAATTTTTATTATTTTTTTTTTTTAGAAACACGTTCTTCACCTTATTAAACTTCAGGGGAAATGAGCAAGGTACATATTGTAAAGGGCCTCGCATTTAATGACTGAGTTGTTGGTTGTTTAAACTGTCACCTCTGCTAACCGGTGTCTTGAGGGAAACCCTGTACAGATGTAAAGTGCTGCCCTAGATTATGTTAAACTTGCATATATTTGTACAACAAATAAACTCTGATGATGGTCTGTAATACTTTCTAGCAATGGCTGGAAGCGCATCTACATCCTCTCGTTGTTTGTGGAACACATGTTGTTGGGTTTCCAAAATCAAGACAGTCAGCTCAGGTTACTGGCCCAGGATCACATTAAAACCTTAAGCAGGGTGAGTACATTTTTATTACAGATATATTCTACAAAAAATAGACGTATGCAATGTGGCCTACCCCATCTGTTATAAGGCAGTTTTGTTTAGTCATGATGTGACAAAGTTCAGCCAATTTTTTTTTTTTAAGAAAGATAAAAATCACCAGAATATTTTTATTGTTTGTTTTGTTATATTTATGATTTTGACCTACTTCTAAGGTTCTGGAGAAAAACTCAGATGTGAAAGCTATGGAAGCTTTTCAAGCTGTAATTGAAGTACTGAAATCCTGTAAACAGAAGGCAGTGGATCAGATGTTCAGGTAATGGCTTGTGTGGCTTTTATTTAACCTTCCAGTTATTTGGAATGATATTGCGAAGAATGCGTTTTAGCTCTGAACTTATTTTCGCTGACATTGCACACATGTCCACTAAGGTTTGGACTTCAGTGTGGGGTGTGCATGAGAGAACCTCAGGAACCTGTGGAGCTGCCATGTCATCACATCTACTGCTTAACATGCATTAAAGCAAGCCTTGATGCAGGACAGACATCTTGTCCCAGCTGCAGGCAACAGTTACCAAATGACTTTCAACCACATGTCTCTGAAGACACAAGGTGACATATTTAAATTGTTGATACACCATTCAGTGCCTGTGAAAATCCATGTTCATGTTTAAGGACAAGTACTGTGAACAGTATAGTTGCTTGATATTATGATCCTGATTCTTGGCTTTTCTTCTCTGCACCCCGACCTTTAAGTGCACTAGAGTCTGTTTTTGTATTGTGCAGTGTATAGAAGCTATTTTAAATGAGTGAATGGGCTGTGTGACTGTGATCAGTGATTTTATATCAGTGATTTTATATTGTGCATACGTCTGTTCTCGTCACCCAGGCATTTGAGCATGAACAAAGGACATACGAATACATCATCAGATCCAACCTTTTGAATTAGCAACCTGATCTTGGTTGGAAAGCAAGCGGCTCGTGTGCTGAATGTACACTAATGCCCATTTGTTGTTTGCATTTGGTCTGTGCAACTCTGCAGAGCATCTATCAAGAAAGTTGCAGAACTGAGGCGACGTTGCAATGGTTTCTTCATTGATCTGCTCTCCACTGTGTGCTTCAAAGACAACACGCCGCCAAGCCGAAACGTCATCACCCACTTGTTGTCCTACCTGAGGATTGAGACAGGTACCACTTACCTTAGAACTCACAACAAGCATCAAAAGAAATGTCACTGTTTTTTTGTGTCACTTTCTTTTCTATGAAACTCTGACACTGCTTGCAAGCACGGGGGATTTTCGTGTTGCAACATCACCACTTTTTCTGAAACATGATTTCTAGTTTTCAGTTTTNTATTTAAATTGTTGATACACCATTCAGTGCCTGTGAAAATCCATGTTCATGTTTAAGGACAAGTACTGTGAACAGTATAGTTGCTTGATATTATGATCCTGATTCTTGGCTTTTCTTCTCTGCACCCCGACCTTTAAGTGCACTAGAGTCTGTTTTTGTATTGTGCAGTGTATAGAAGCTATTTTAAATGAGTGAATGGGCTGTGTGACTGTGATCAGTGATTTTATATCAGTGATTTTATATTGTGCATACGTCTGTTCTCGTCACCCAGGCATTTGAGCATGAACAAAGGACATACGAATACATCATCAGATCCAACCTTTTGAATTAGCAACCTGATCTTGGTTGGAAAGCAAGCGGCTCGTGTGCTGAATGTACACTAATGCCCATTTGTTGTTTGCATTTGGTCTGTGCAACTCTGCAGAGCATCTATCAAGAAAGTTGCAGAACTGAGGCGACGTTGCAATGGTTTCTTCATTGATCTGCTCTCCACTGTGTGCTTCAAAGACAACACGCCGCCAAGCCGAAACGTCATCACCCACTTGTTGTCCTACCTGAGGATTGAGACAGGTACCACTTACCTTAGAACTCACAACAAGCATCAAAAGAAATGTCACTGTTTTTTTGTGTCACTTTCTTTTCTATGAAACTCTGACACTGCTTGCAAGCACGGGGGATTTTCGTGTTGCAACATCACCACTTTTTCTGAAACATGATTTCTAGTTTTCAGTTTTTCTGCTGAAATGCCACAATAGCTGGAGTGGCATTACTCTAAGCATGGAACTGGCAAATCACTTAACTAGGTCAAAAATAAGGCAACAGATGGTTTACCTAAAAACACAGTTTACTATAAATTACTGTAGGTACTTTAGTTGGATCGGTGCAGAGACATGCCTGTTTTATGTATGTTAATACAAATAATAATAATAATAATTACAAAAAAATAAATAAAATTAGTGGGCAGCATTTGCTGTAGTAATAATCTTTTGGATTTCACAGTGCCTCATGGAGGCACACTTTTTTGTACTTTAAATTCATTTAAAGCACAAAAAGGAGGTTTGCATCATTTGGTGTGTGCAGGCCACTGCTGAGGACGTTCTACGACACTGGTGGCATCGGTGGTCTCCTATGCAGTTGTGTGCTGCGGAGTGAGGTGCTCTGAGCGTGATAAGAGCAGACTCAACAGACTGATAAAAAGAGCCAGCTCAGTCTGTGGCTGCCCCCTGGACTCCATTGAGGTGGTGGGAGAGAGGAGGGCACTGGCCAAACTGTCTGTTATTAAAGGAAACGCCTCCCACCCTCTGCATCAGACTGTGAACTCCTTAAGCAGTGCGTTCAGTGACAGACTGTTACACCTGTTTACACTGTTACAAGTGTAAGAAGGAACGTTTCTGCAGGTCCTTTATTCCAACATCAGTCAGACTTTACAATGCTGCATTATAAACTTAACTGGCACCTCTGTTACTGATACACTTTTTCCACCAACAAACCCATTCCACTATGTGCAATAACTGTTACTACCTCATCTTGTGTATATAGTCTTCTTCAGGAAAAATAAAATCTGTATATAATGTTTTCTCTTGTAAAAGTGTGTTTCTGTTTCTTTTTCTTATAGTTTGCACTGGGTGTTTCTAAATTATTCTTGCACTGACTTTACACTTTTTCTTTTGGAGCTGTTGTAACGGTGAACTTTCGCCACTGTGGGATCAATAAAGTTTATCTTTATTTTAAATGTTTTATCATCCAAATTACCAAAATGTACAGAAGATACAAAGTAAAATGAGAATCTTAGTGGTATCTGACTATTTACATATAGTTACATTTAATGTGAGACATCTGACTATCAGATTTTATCAGCACAGTGGAGGTGAATTTAGTTTTTCATATTAAAAAAAAGGACATTTTGAAAGTTCAACAGTTACATGTCTTTCTAGAAAAAGAGTTCTGGACATTCTATATCCCCAGAACATAATACAGTTTTCAATGGAACCACTTTTGAATGAAGAAATTGTCCTTTAAAAAGTCATAAAATTAAATGTGAAGGATAAGGTAAGTCTTGCTGTTTTACAGACACTAAACAGTCTAAAGTCAATATTGAATGGTAGGACAAGCCCCATTTTTAAGAAGTTTGATTCGCCCCTGACTGCATGCGACAGCGAAGACGTGCCTCTTACTGGGGACATTTTTAATATATGCAAGTTCGTCTCTAGAAATGAATAGTAATTTATTTCTTTCTTTCACCATTTCATATGTTGTGGCACTCTTTCTCTTTATATGCAATAATCTTGTACAAGCTGTTTGATGATATATTTTTAAAATAAATTAACCCTGTATTTTTGTTGATATTTATTTGAACTCATTTTTCAAACCAGAACATAAAGAGATTCACACCAAAGATCTGTCACCGTTTGACGAGTCGCCGGATAAAAACCCAGTTGTGCGATCTGTGATCCTCAAACTGCTCCTGAAGTTCAGGTAGGTCAACTAAATGTCTCTCTGTAATGGTAATGTTATTTAAAATGGTGATAGTTGAGTAATGCTGTCTGGTAAATATAAAGTGTCTCTCTGTCAGTAACAGTGCAGACAAGTTTCACAGCATTGCTGCTTTAATCACATTAAAAAGTTTGGTTTGCTAGAAAATGTCTGAATCGATTCAAACACCTCTACTTTATTTTGCAAAGCTCCTCTGAGTGTATGATGAACCTAACTGTGTTTCAGCTTTGATGAAGTCAAGGAATATTTGCAGCAGCATTTGTCATCTGTTGAAGACAGCAGATTTGTGGATGATGAGGATAAAGCAGAGCTGTATGCTTTGTACATCAACTGCTTGGAGGTAAACCAAGAGCACCACTGTTCTTTTTATTACATTTAATACTGTTAAAAGAGACAAAAAAAAAAAAAGCAGAATCCGGTTTATGAAACACCACAAAATCTGATGCTATAAGAGTTTATAGAGTAGCTCTCTATTTCACTGAAGGAGAATACGTGTCCCATTTACTGCTACTTGGTGATTTATTTTTTACAGTGTGTACACTGCTAGAAGGGTTAACCATCTGTCTGGAAATAAAATAGATTAAAAACAAAACAGTAAACCAGACTGACCTGATGTGATTTCTATAATTTTGTTCTGAGGTGCAGCTTAAACCAATGGGATCAGCAATCGAGGAGGAATCTTTTGTGTTGGATAAGGTGCAAGTTTATGTGCAGTGTGAGAGTAGCTTTGGTCTACAAGAGTTGTTTGATTTATGCTCATCACTTAAGTCAGTTTTTAAGTTACCCAGCAGTATCTGAACAGGGCAGGAGGTTGGATTGTAGCTGTACCACAACATGCTACCTGTTGTCGTTGTTCCAGTTGGAATGATGGTTAACTGTTGGTCTTTTCAGGACTCAATGTGGGAGAAAATGTCTCATGAAGGCAACAATGCTGAACAGTTGCACGTTTCCAGTGACAAAACACAGTTCCTCTCCTCCTGCTTGGCTGAAGTCACTTCTGTTCCAGCAACAGTGTCTATTCAACTTCTGCAGCACATTGCCAGATTGCGCCTGACCCTCACCACGGCGGCACAGCTCATCAGTGACGGACTGTCTGGTGAGATATAAAATCACTACTGCAAACAGTTTGCAATGCTTAGCAACAACAACAACAAAAAAAGTCTATTGAACTCCACTGATGTTGCAGACAACAATGTGCCAGATGGAGCAGAGGATTTTCTGAATGCGGTGATTAAGCTCTGTGAGGACAGTGGGAATGACTGGTACCGTATTTACCTGATTCGCAAGCTCAGCGAGTGGCTGGGTGTAGAGCACATCCAGACACTGGTGAAACACCCAAACTTCAGGTGGCTTTTCCCTGAAGAGATCCATCAGCAGGTACACCACCACTCATTAATAAATGTACC
>NW_007578195.1:150537-164786 GCF_000690725.1 Stegastes partitus | reverse complement strand
CAAATGAAGTCACATAAACCAGCCTACTAGTTTAGAGTTCAGTGTATCTTTTGTCTCAGTAATTTAGATGATTTAAGCCTTCTTTAACTGGTTGATTGTTCCCCACAGTGTGCCCAAATAACCATCCATGCTTTGTTGATGAGGTAAGTTTTTTAAATGCTGTGTCAGTTAATAGATTTTTCACAGTGATTTTGGCATGAAATTGTAAAAATACATCATGTATATTGCATTTGCTATCTTCCGCTGCAGTGCGGCCTGCCCATGCAGAGAGGCCGATGTCTGGAGTGTGGTGAGGAAGTTGGAGGCGAACATCACCGGGCCTTGCCAGGATTCAGACCAGTTCAACTGCAGCAGTGAGTGTCATTCATTGCCAAGTCGCTTACAGAACAGGCTCTATAGACAATGTAAAACTGAATTTGATGTCCTCTTGAATTTAATGTACTCTCTGTTTTTTGGGTGCAGCAAAATATAGGAAGGATTTAAACCTGTAGTTTTTTTTTGTGGGAGGTATACTACAAGCACGCAGTCTCACTTCTGTTTCATAGTATTGAAGTATCGGCTACATGCAATTCTAGGATTTTGTTTTTAAAAATTCAAATACTAGATGCTATTTTCATGTTCATAGTGCTTCCAATAGTATTGTTATGTATATGTGTGTATGCATCATCACTAATTTGGTTGTCTACAAGCAACATTAGAATGATGATTTGTGACTTTTTAATGTAATTGTTCTACTCAGTGTCATGCATACCTTCATGTACTACTAACTGACTGATGCTGACCTGTTGGTTTTAGGGATCGCACGAGACCCGGCCACATCCTGGGAGACCCTAAGCGGAGAAACAACCCAGATGCGCTTAATACCAAAAACATGTCTTTGGCTCCCTTCACTCTGGTCAGGCTGGTGACACATTTGGCTATGTTACTAGGAGCCTCAGAGAAGTCCCAGGTAAGCCATATAAAAGGTTAATCTGACTTTTTGATCATCGGCCATCTGAACCAAAGAATCTACATCAGCTGTTACTGTGTAGTAGCAATCTGTGAGGGAGCAGTGTGTGTAGCTAAGATATCGACGGATCTATACAGACAACAGACACTCTGCAAAGTAGTTGTAAAGAGCTTATATTTTTACTAGTTCTCTTAAATCTTAGTATGAAATTGTTGCACAATCTCTGTTTTCTTAGTTTGTCCAGCAGATCATCCAGCCACCCGTGGAGGATGTTGGTTTGTTTCTCAGCCTGCACATAACGAAGGACCTGGATCAGCTGACAGAGGCGCTGGGAAAAGGAGCTGATGATACTTTCACAACTGTCCATTTGGTGCTCAGATCCCTGCAAGAGTTACTGCAGGCCAGTCACTGTAAGCAAACCAGCAGTCACCAAATACAAATCTAGTGTCACATAGGAATATTCTAAATCTGTATATTATACATACATACATACATACATGCAGGTGAGGTTTGTTGGAACATAGCAGCATATGTTGTATCTTTATATCATCTGTTTGTTTCTCTTTGTCTAGCTGAGACTGATCCTTACCTTGCAACCAAACAATCCAGAAACACCTGGGAAACCACTGTTGCAACAGATGTTATGACACCAAAGCTCAAGGTANCATCACCACTTTTTCTGAAACATGATTTCTAGTTTTCAGTTTTGCTGCTTAAATGCCATAATGGCTGGAGTGGCATTACTCTACGCATGAAACTATCAAATCACTTACACACGTGGACAAAATAGGTTACTGAAAGAAAAACCCACAACGGTCACAGAAACAACTTGAATCTGACAAAAGTAATAAATAAAAATTCAGTGAAAATTAACCAATGAAAATCAGACATTGCTTTTGAACCGTGGTTCAACATAATTATTTTTAAAAATAAACTCATGAAACAGGCCTGGACAAAAATGACGGTACCCCTAGAAAAGACTGAAAATAATGTGACCATAGGAACATGTTCAATCAAGGTGTGTCTTCTAATTAGCATCACAGGTGTCTACAAACTTGAAATCAGTCAGCCGGCCTATTTATACGGTTACAAGTCGTCACTGTGCTGTTTGGTGACATGGTGTGTACCACACTACACGTGGACCAGAGGAAGCCAAGGAGAGAGTTGTCTCAGGAGGTTAGACAGAACATGATAGACAAGCATGTTAAAGGTAAAGGCTATGAGACCATCTCCAAGCAGCTGGATGTTCCTGTGACTACAGCTGCACAGATTTTTCAGAAATGTAAGATCCATGGGACTGTAGCCAACCTCACTGGACGTGGCCGCAGGAGGAACATTGATGACAAATGGAAGAGACGGATAATACGATGGGGAACAAAAGAGCCCAGAACAATCTCTAAAGACATTAAAGGTGAACTCCAAGGTCAAGGTACATCAGTGTCAGATCGCACCATCCGTCGTTGTTTGAGCCAAAGTGGGCTTCATGGGAGACGACCAAGGAGGACACCATTGTTGAAAACAAATCAGAAAAAGCCAGACTGGAATTTACCAAACTGCATGTTGACAAGCCACAAAGCTTCTGGGAGAATGTCCTATGGACAGACGAGACAAAACTGGAACTTTTTGGCATCAGCTCTATGATCACAGACGCAACAATGAAGCATATGAAGAACAGAACCCTGTCCCTGAAACATGGAGGAGGCTCTGTTATGTCCTGGGGCTGCTTTGCTGCATCTGGCACAGGGTGTCTTGAATCTGTGCAGGGTCCAATGAAATCTCAAGACTACCAAGGTATTCTACAGAGAAATGTGCTGCCCAGTGTCAGAAAGCTTGGTCTCAGTCGCAGGTCATGGGTCTGGCAACAGGATAATGACCCAAAACACACACAGCTAAAAAACACCCAAGAATGGCTCAGAGGAAAACACTGGACTATTCTGAAGTGGCCTTCTATGAGGTCTGATCTAAATCCTATTGAACATCTGTGNTATTTGAGGTCATCCTTGCCTTGGCCTTTGCATTTTGGACTCTCTTGTGCAAACTTTAGACCAAATGTAAACACTGCAAGATATCATGACCTTTCATGAGTACATTGTTGTTCCTGAGGCGACATATTCAGAATTTTAAAAGTCACACAGAGAGAGAGAGAGAGAGAGAGACAGAGAGAGCGAGCTGAGGGGCTGGGTCTTTTGTAGCCTGGGAGCGCCAAAGCACGCCAAGCAGGTAGGACCACCCACTCACTCAGTCTCCAGCAGTTTAGGGACCTGAGGAAGTAGAGCAACACACAGACAGCCTATGTGCCCAACCAACATACTAGGCAGGGCCGTCACACTGTCCTATTCTACAGCCCTCACTTTTGGCCCTATTACTCATAAACAGCTTTTTACTCGTGTGAGCTAAACATTTTATTTTGGAGGGGCGTAAACCGGCAGTCATTCACACCTGCAGGAAAGTTTGCATCACCAATTAACCAGTTAACCTAACCTGCATGTCTCTGGGGATGCAAGGTGGCGCAGTTGGTAGCACTGTTGCCTCGCAGCAAGAAGGTCACCAGTTCGCGTCTTTCTGCATGGAGTTTGCATGTTCGCCCCATGCAGCGTGGGTTCTCTCCAGGTTCTCTGGCTTCCTCCCACAAGGTCCAAAAACATGCTGAGGTTAATTGGTGATTCTAAATTGTCCGTAGGTATGAATGTGAGTGTGCTTGGTTGTCTGTCTCTAAGTGTAGCCCTGTGATAGACTGGTTACCTGTCCTTCGCCCTAAGTCAGCTGGGATAGGCCCCCCGCGACCCTAGTGAGGATTAAGCGGTGTATAGATAATGGATGGATGGGTGGATGAATGCATGTCTCTGGACTGTGGGGGGGATCTAAAGCACCCAGCTGCTGGGTTCAAATCCAGAACCTTCATGCTGTTGCAGCAGGACTGACTACAGCAACGCAATGTTGCTGGTTTATATGAATCATTTTCAAAAATAAATCAAAAAATCAGCTTTAATTGTATTTAGTAAAATGAAAATATCTTTTTTTTCCCCTCCTTGACAGCCAGTCATTAGTATTGATTACTAAACTAGAAAAGACTAAAGATGTATTGTTTGTCGTCATGGCTATATACTGTATTCAGTTTGTGTTTATAAGGCATCGCTATTTGCTATTTCATTTGTGTGCTTTTGTTTTCTTTAGGAGAGAGAGTTTCGCCAGATTAAGTTCCTTCCAGTAATTGTAATCCTGCAGAAACGCTTGGTGAGAAAGTACCAGAATGCATCTGAACAGATAATGGGCTCCATCGGAGAGTTCATTGAGAAGCAAACAGGTACAGCCGGGATATTTCTGATCAATGACCAGACTTTTTTTTTTGTTAGCATTGAATTGCTTCTAAATAGTCTAAGTCTTGACAGGAAAGCCGAGGCCAAAATCTGTCCCCATTCCTAACTTCCTAAATAGAGAAAACTACTGACATTTTACACACACTTCTCCTTTTTTTTGTCATACAAACTAATTTAAAAATTGACTCGTTTCAGAAAGGAAGACATGGTATGAAAAACACATTGACATCTTCCTGAAAACATGGAATCTGCTAAGAGTGTCTGTGACCAGCAGTAAGTGAAGTGTTTTTCTTCCTCTTTATGTGCTTAGAGGTTTAGCACTGGGTTTAGTCANTCTTTGCCAAATCCAGAGATCCATAGTTCTCTGACCAAATGCCCATGCAGTCTGAATAGTTAGCATAGCTGCTCACTGCTCAGTTTGTGTTTGTTTTTGATTGGTTTAGACCTGCAAAGCCCCCCCAAGGAATCGTGCAGTGTTCATCCTCCTGGCTCTTTTTCGAGAGGTTACAACTCTGTACAGATCTGCAAACAGAGATCTTCATCCAACTGCTGAGGTATGAATGATGCTAACATGCACCTCTATAGACAATGAATTGTATATTATACTGTACACCAAGTCTCGTTAGGAGCTGAAACATTGCAGCAAAGAGCTGAGCAGGGATGATCTGATCTCATAATGAAAACAAGGATTTGGGATTTGATTCACAAATTGAAATGTGATCACAATCAGCACAGTTTTCATGAACTGAGTAATGCTGCACCTTATGACAAAGACACTGATATTAAAATGTAAAACTATTTTACCTGTTTTAAACAAATTGAAGACATTTCAAGATTCACCAATTTGAAAAAAATTTTAGAAGTTTAGATTATTACTCAAATGTACATACCTCTATGACATTAATTATCATGTCATATGAAAAAACATTATAATATGATCAGATCAAACATGTCAGTAAAAATTCTACAACTTTTCTCAAAAGTTTTAGTTTTAGACCATAGGGAGATCAGTAATAATGGTCAAAACTTGAAGTGAAACAGGGCAGTAAATATACATCGTTTTGATAGTTTTCTGGTAAACCTCAGGTGATGGGGCTATTCATCTGCAACCTTCAGCTTGATTTTTGTTGTTATACGTTGTAATGGTGCTACAAAAACCTTATTACTTCTGTTCATCGTCTTCTGTCGTCCCTGTAGCAATGTCGAGCATTTGGAGTTCTCATCCAAGGCTCAAGGTATCTGCAACGAGAAGAAGTAAGGAAATTTGCCTCAGCCTTGGTTCATAACAGGTTGGGGGCACTGACAATCCTCCCTGGTCATACTATTATGGACAACGCTGTCACTAAGCTGGTCATCCATCTAGCAGCTGTGCTGCTCACTGGGACTCACCTCCTGCTGACGCCACTCAAGCAGCTCGGCCTGTCTCCTGAAAATATGCAGGTAAACGTGTCTCATATCTGCTACCATTTCCACTCTTCAGGTCTAAGCTGTTCTCTTTCAGATGTCTTCTTGTCTAGTGTTAGGTTTGTTTCAAGCTACAGTGGATTTTTAGGTTTAAACAGAGTACAAGGACAAATCTCTTTTGTATTAGCTCACCATGACTTCGAACTCTACTCTCATGACTACTTACTTTCTACAATGCTTTATAAAATCTTAATCTTGCTGCTGAGAGGAAAAGTTATTTAAGTTGTTCATACCTTCAGTAGCAACTACTGTTTCCTTTTATTATCTTCATGCCACCTCTAAAGTTTTCTTTTGATTTAACCCGACAGGCGGCTTTTATACCGACAATGCCTGATGACATGTTAGCTGTTGCGCAGGCAGTCATTCNTTTTATTTATTATTACTTTTGTCAGATTCAAGTTATTTCTGTGACCGTTGTGGGTTTTTCTTTCATTAACCGAGGGGTACCAACTATTTTGTCCACTTGTGTAACTCAGTAAAAAATAAGGCAACAGATAGTTGCCTAAAAACACAGTTTACTATAAATTACTGTAGGTACTTTAGTTTGATCAGTGCAGAGATATGCCATACATACATAACATACATAAAACATATGTTTTATGTATGTTAATACAAATAATAATAATTTTCAAAAAATGAATAAAAATTAGTGGCGCATTTGCTGTATTATTTATCTTTAGGATTTTGCAGTGCCTCATGGAGGCACACTTTTTTGTACTTTAAATTAATTTAAAGTGCAGCAGACTGAACTCCTTAAGCAGTGCATTCAGTGACAGACTGTTATACCCAAAGTGTAAGAAGGAACATTTCTGCAGGTCCTTTATTCCAACATCAGTCAAACTTTACAATTCTGCATTATAAACTCCACTGGCACCTCTGTTACTGCTGCACTTTTTCCACCAGCAGACCCATTCCACTATGTGCAATAACTGTTACTACCTCATCTTGTGTATATAGCAGTGATTCTCAAGCTGCGGGGGGACGCGGTGACATGACAGGGGGGGCGCGTGACCGCTCTGTGTGTGATTTTTTTTTTTTCTTGGGCGGCCGAAAATGTAGCAGGCGGAACTACTGTATTTTTCGGACGATAAGGCGCACTGGATTATAAAGCGCACTGTCAATTAAACGTGTCTATGTTCACGCATAAGGCGCACCGGATTGTAAGATGCATTAAGAAAAACAACACAGTCCGGTAAATCAAACTTTAACTAAGTTGTAGCAAGTACCAGGGCAGAAAAATATAATATTCATTCCTCTTCCACAAACCCATCAAATTCTTCATCTTCAGTCTCTGAATTAAACAGCTGTGCAATGTTGGCATCAAGCTTACCCGGATCCCTGTCTTCATCATTCGAGTCAGTCTCGTTGCCGGTACTTGGCTGTTCGGTGATGATTCCAGCTTTACAAATGTATTGTAGTATAATGTTGAATCACCATATGTATTACGTCTAAAAAGTGGTGGGGTTAAGCGTACTAAATACTGTTGTCTGATTGGTTTATTGTTGCCAGCACGTACTCCAGGCCCGGTGTTGTGCCGAAAAAAGCACCCCTGCCGGAAAAAGCACCCCCTCTCAAGGAGCGCAGTGACAGTCATTCGCCGGTAGATGAAAATAAAGAAAGTCTAACAGTAATATTTAATATTTGTCTGTACATGGTCACGTGGAAATAATGAGAACAACAGGGACAGATTTGGTCTGAGCATACTGTGAAAAGTTAAAAATGTACCCCTCCAGATTTACTGGGGGGGTACATATTCTGGCAATGGGGTCTGCCGGAATATGGACCCCCCTCTATTTCTGACCCCAAAGGACTTAAAGCCACCAAATTCACAACATTTATTGATGATCATGGTCTGAGCATAATCTGAAAAGTTAAAAATGCTGGGACCAATAGGGACGAATTTATATACGATATACTACAATTTGGGGTTTTTTTTAAATGATGTGCAGTAGAAAATAGGCTTTTTGTAGCCGCTAGTACTGTGAAACTGACTTTAGCCATACAAATTTAAAGACCTCATCTTTCTTGCCAAATTTCTTCACTTGTTTTTGTTTCTTTGCATAGGTTGCACCTCATGTTTTGAGGATTAACCCAGATTAAATGTGTTGTTGTTGTTATTGTTCTAAAAAGGTGTTTGCACATTTCGTTATATTTTTATTTGAGAATGCAGTCTGACGGAGTTGAAATTGAAGTTATTTTCTTATTTGCAAAGCAAACTGAGAGTGTTTTTGCAATAAAAGGTAAACTTGACTCATTTTGTAATAATTTTGTTGGGGTGGGGGGGCCTGAAATTTTTTCCTCTTACAAAGGGGGGCATGACAGCAAAAGTTTGAGAACCACTGGTATATATTCTTCTTAAGAAAAAAAAATCTGTATATAATGTTTTTCTCTTGTAATTTTTGCACTGTGTGTTTCTAAATTATTCTTGCACTGACTTTACACTTTCTCTTTTGGAGCTGTTGTAACGGTGAACTTTCCCCACTGTGGGATCAATAAACTTTATCTTTATCATTATTTTAAATGTTTTATCATCCAAATTACCAAAATGTACAGAAGATACAAAGTAAAATGAGAATCTTAGTGGTATCTGACTATTTACATATAGTNACAGGCGGCTTTTATACCGACAATGCCTGATGACATGTTAGCTGTTGCGCAGGCAGTCATTCGACAAGACTATGGGCAGCTCACTTGGTATGGTAAGTATTACTCATTCATATGTACGGTCGTAACTCGATAATCCGACCCTTAACAATCCTAAACCTTGCTATTCGACAGATTTTTACGAAAAACGAATGGAACCCATTAAAAACAGCTTTAACATACCGACAGCCTTGGATTCAGACTCCGACATGACATTTAATGTCACCAATCAGGATAACGGCGTATTATCTTACTGAACAATCCCACAGATTGGCTACGTTCACACTGCAGGATTTAATGCTCAATTCGGATTTTTTCATGAAATCCGATGTTTTGCGAGTTTGTTCACATTTCCAGTTAAATACGACTTGTATGTGATCTGCTGTGTGAACTTCATACGACCCAAAAGTGTCCCACATGTGCAGAAGAGGACACGATGACGTCACACACAGCGAGGATGCTCAGTGTTTACGGAAGTAAACACGGATGGTAACAGTGGAGCGTATCAGCCACTCCCCTGCTGCCGCCGCCACAGATGGTGGAAACAGAACTGTGACCGCTAACTAAACTGGCATCAGCAGCCAAGTACTGTCTGTGTGCTGGCCACTTCCACCTCGTCGGAGCGCTCCACCAGGGTGGAAGTGTTCCCCTGACCACGCCGAATATTCTTTTTTTTTTTTTTTTTAAAGATTTTTTTGGGGCTTTTCCGCCTTTAATGATAGTGATAGTGAAGATAGACAGCGAAACGTGGGGAGGAGAGTGGGGGAATGACATGCAGCAAATGAGCCGCTGGTTGGAATCAAACCGCGCTGCGTCTGGGGATTAAAGCCCCTATACATGGGTCGCCCGCCCTACCCGCCGAGCTATCCGGGCGCCCACCATGCCGAATATTCTGATACTCATCATTAATTGGGCCTGAATCTCCAGAGACCAGAAAGTGCTATTTGGACCAGCCCTAGTTAGTCATGTATCAATGACGTGTAGGTTGGATAAGTGTGACCTTGCCATTTAGACAGAAGTCACATGGCAAAAGATCAGATACCTGTAGGATTTAGGACCTTTTACCTTTGATGTCAACCGACTGGCCCGTACACAAGCACACCGGTCAATTAGGTGTGAAATCCAGCTATGCGTAGTGTTCTAGCAACACACTAGTTATTATAACAACTAAAAACAATAAATATTTACAACAAATGAGCCTTCCAGCATCAAGCCCTCCTTGTATCTCGACCTCCGTCTTGACAATCCGACAGACTTGCTAGCTGACATAAAAGGTTTTACATTTAGTGTTGGATTATCAAGTCACGACTGTACTAGTAAAACCCAATTTAATTGTTTTTTTGCAGATGCATTGGTTAATTGCAGCATACTTTTTCAGCAAACTGTTAATATTTTCTCATTCTCTCTGTTAGTATTGTGTTGTCTGCAACAGATGAGTTAGAGTTTTTAGATAATCACTTAACACAAATGAAGTCACATAAACCAGCCTACTAGTTTAGAGTTCAGTGTATCTTTTGTCTCAGTAATTTAGATGATTTAAGCCTTCTTTAACTGGTTGANTGTTTGTCACAAAGTCCTTTAGTTCACCGCACTCTTTTAAACAAAGACTGGAATGGAGAGCTTTTGGTTTGTTTGGGTTGGGACAACAAATTGTTCTACAAATACAAACTTAACATTTGCTTTGCAATGTCTGCAGCAATTACAAGGTGAGCGTGGCTGAGCTCATGGAGCCACATGTGATCTGTTATGACGTGGAGAAGGATCTGCTCCCTCTGGTTTTGTCCAACTGCCAGTACAGCTTGGAACGTGGCCATGAAATGATATCACAGTACGACCTGCCCAGAATCCAGCAGCAGATCCTCACCCGCTTCCTGCAGGGAAAACCTCTAATAACCCGCACAGTGAGTCCACATAGCCTGGTTTGGTCAAAATTCAGTTCCTGAGTGTCTTGCTCTACTCAGAGTGCTACAGACCCTCCTACACCAGCCGCATCATGTCAGGCTTCATCCAACCAAGACAACAGTGAACACATTATTTAGTCTGACTTGTGTTTTAGTAATGTTTAGCAAACCTACATGGTATTCATTGTGTTGGTTAACAACAAAGTAAGAGAATTCTACAAAAAAATCCTCACATTTTATGTGACTTATTTTGTCGGTATTCAATTGGCTTTGTGTCATTTTACTTATTTTAGTCTTTTTCTGTATTTCTCTGCTTCACAAAACTCGCTGTGCTTTGTTTTAGGAAATTCCCACTCTGGTCAACACACAGGAGAGAGACTATGAAACCATTTTCAACACTGTTAAAGGAAAAGTGCCTCAGGTGAAATAATGAGCCTGTATTCTTATTAGCGCCCTTTGCTTTTTTTTTTTTCTTTTTTGGCACAGTAGACAACAGAATTATGATTTATTTTTTATCCCATACAATATAACATTATTAGGCTCCTGTCCATGTATCCAACCAAACACATATATTTAAGGTGAGACATTTCCAGTGGTAAGGTACTTGCTACACGTCACCGTACACATTTACTCCCACACCTACAGCCAATTTGGAATCACCAGTTTGCCTACAGTTCATGTTGTTTGACTGTGGGAAGAAGTCAGAGCACCTGGACACACAGCACAGGGACAACATGCAAACTCCATGTAGAAAGACCCCAACCAACCAGCAGATTCAAACACATGACCTTCTCACGACTGCACCGCTGTGCTGCCCTAAAAGATGTTCAATTTACGGCAATGTAAAACAGAAAAGCACCTATGAATGATTCATCGTTTTGCTTGGTAGGTTATATCTATTAATTTCAGAAGTCAAATCACAGTTTTACCTCTAATATTTCCAGTGATTGAGACAATAGTCGGTCCTATAATATCCACCCACTGGATAAGACCTAAGTTCTACTTTTGCTCAGAACATTTGATAGTTCTGTAGTATGAGGTAATGTGGGTTCATTTACACTTGCAGTAGATTATGGCTCCAGGGTTCACTGATGGTTTGTTTCTCCTTCAGGCCATTGTGTCCTCTCTGATCCGGAACGCCGTGTCCAGAGAGCTGAAGTCCTACAGCGAGGTGTGTGAGGCGCTAAAGGTCGTGGAGCTGCTCCTGGGTTTCCTCTCCATGACTGGTGGAGATCCCATCATGAAACTGGTCACTTACCTCCAGGACATACTGAAGATGGCCCAAAACATTGATCGTAACGTATTGCAGGCGAGTACATGTGCAGGTCCTTTGTCTGAAGTGACTGTTAAGCTTTTCTAAGCACGGTTGGATATTTCAGAAATGAAGCTTATGGATGGGTAAAGACGGAAGTTTTTACAGAGAGATAAGAAATTGAGCTGTCCAGGGTGTTCCCTGCCTTCGCCCTAAGTCGACTGGGATAGGCTCCAGCCCCCCCGCGACCCTAGTGAGGATTAAGCGGTGTATAGATAATGGATGGATGGATGGATGGATGGATAAGAAATTGACAAGTTACAGCAGCATAATGAACAACCGACTGAGAGTGATAGTCAAAGTAGAAACAAAATCGGCAGAGCAAGATACAGAATACTGAACGAAAAGAAGCACAGTATACAAAATAAAAAACTATTAATAATAAATAAGATTTTAAAAAATATGTGCAGATGAAAAAATAGAACAATTTTGCAAACATGACTGTATAATAGATGAAGTTTATCTATAAGTCGGATGTGTAGTTTGTAGAGCAATTGTTCCTCTATCATACAGAGATGAGCTAAAAGGCTGAGTACTCCTTATTGTTCATTACTTATCTATTGGCAGTTATCCAAATAAATAAATTCATAAATAATTATACTAAATACAGCTCATCTTAAAAATATCCTCAAAACCAGGAGACGGATTGAAAAGACTGCAGGTGTCGGCTCATTTCCTGTTTCATGCTTTCAGACTGTAAGGAGCAGATGTTTGACTCAGCTGTGGTTTGTGTTTCAGGCTCTGGGCAGATGCCGCCTCACACACTGTGTTTCTCTGTGGCAGCTCCTCTCCTCCCTCAAATCTGAACACATGCTGCGTCTTAAACGGGTATGCACTACTTTTGCAGAAATTTTGGGGTGCTGAAATGCCAAATAAGTGCACTGAATTTAAAATCCCCTCATCCCCGGTGTACTACATAGGGTTGAGTCATATTTTCACTGATTCCTTCATGCTAATCTTTTAGTGTTTCGTTCCTACAAACACTTAGACTTCATACTGTACATACACACTCAAGTTTTCTCACTCCATGTTTCTGTGAAAAGGAGCCGTTTTCGGAGTATCCAGCTGAGTACCAGGTGCCACTGACAGAAGAAGACAAGCTCAAGCTTAAAGGCTTCATTTCCAAAGGAAACATGGACCAATGGCTGCTTGAGATGCACGAGTTCCTTCTGCTGGTTCTGGGCCGCCTGCGAGCTACAGACGACTACAGTCCATTATGGAGGTAAACCTGTTGCACAGCCTCAGAGTCTTTGTTAGATAATACAGTTGCTCCCCCCGTGGACTTAATGTAGTGCCTGTGAGAAGAAATGCGAAGTAGCCTCTAACAGCCAGTATAAACTCATGTATTATTGTAATGGAGATCCCAAAGAAACCAAAGCTGTTGGGCTGAATGTTGGACAAGTGTGTTTAAAGTGAAGCACAAGAAAGATGCAATATCTCCTATTTCACTCAGTGGTAACATCCCCCTGTTCTCATTTCTGGGTTTGCACATCCTCAATTCCTTTCCTCACACCCTTTCCTTACGCCTTAGTCCTTCCCATCTGAGATGTGAGCAAATAAGGCAAAGAAGAAACACAAGGAGAGAAGAGTCGAGGCAACAGCTTCTGAACAAAATCAGGCGTCTTGGTTTAGAACAGTTGTTTTAAAGCAACGCCAGTTAATGACGACACGCAGCTGCATCATCTCATTGTTTGGTTGCTGCCTACTGCTGTACTTTATGATCTCCGTCAGATGAGCACAAGTGTTCATGACCATTTATTTATTTTTAATTCAATTCACATCGCAGCATAATGAGACAAGAATGTACAGCTTTTGGACATTTTTTATCATTAACATGTAGACATACAACCACGAACTGTCGGAATACAAAAGTAACACAGTAGGCAGACAGTCATTACTTGTGGCTCCCCTAAAGATTCGAACCTGACTCTTCCACGTGGAAGGTTTCCATCCAACCCATTGCACGACGACATCCAGCTATGATTGTGGACTTTGTTGCTGTCAATATTACCTCACCTGCTCTGAGTGAAAAGGCCTGTGATTGGTTAAAGTCTCCCATCACATGCCAGACTTTCTAAAACAGCTGAGAGTAGTTGCAGAGGTCAGGTTTCCTGTGAGACCACTGGAACTACATGATGCTGAAAAGCTATTGTGGAACTTTTGCCCCAGTTGCCTAATTCTCTTCCTCGTGCATTTCAGGAAGTAGAAACAAGTTTTGCCTTAAACTTTTCTGTCAACGCCAGATGTAGACTGACATTTGCCACTTGTGATCATCCTGGCATAGAAGGAAATGGGACTCTCTTTTACAGCAGTCTGACAAACATCAACCTCTGTTTACACATCACATCAGCCAACACTTAAACACGTTCAAACATTTAGTCAAGAATTTGCCCAGTTACAGTACCTAACTGCTGCTCCCTTCTATATGTGTTTAGTTCCATTATTGTACAAATGTTGAAAAACAACCAGCAAAAATCTCCCTTCATTGTAAAACCTGGAAAACTATGGCCTGAGGGCTGCACTACAAAGAGAGATTAGTGTGTTATCAGGTATGTTGAGCTTAAAGTCAGACTTTACAGAGTCACGAAGGTGGCTCTCTTTTTGCCTGGCTAGATCTCCATGGTAACTAATGCTGTGGAGCTAGATCTCCATGGTAACTGATG
>NW_007578195.1:29702-145876 GCF_000690725.1 Stegastes partitus | reverse complement strand
TGTTCAGAGTTTCGGATTTAAATCGGCTGGAAAGAGCGTCTCCCTTCAACCAGATTGTTTCCTGACTGTTATTTATGACCGATGCGGATTCTCAGCTGAGGGAATGTGCTTTATCTGTAAACATGCTGAATTTACAGTATCACACACTGTAAATGTTGTGTTGCCATGGGAACCAGGCATGTATTTAGTTGGCGATGCAGAAATCACATAAATATGTTTTTATGTTTGGCTCTGATCTGCTGTCAAGTCTGTTTTTGCTAGTGGACAGATGATGCAGCTTTTCTGAAGCTGATAAAACACAGATTAGAACATGGATTGTTTTACTGGTATTTATTACAGAGAATATTCAATCAATAACATTAATTTCACTTTGATTTGGCCAGAAATTAAAGTGATATCCTGCATTATGGGACAGTGTCAGACCTAAATGCACTTCAATACAAGATCAGGTTTAAATATATGAAGTTTAAAGTTAAATTGTTTGAATGTTTGACGTCAAACGCCCCTTTTTATGTGAACGCACAGAGTCTGAAGCAGAAAGTCTGAGTTGACAAATAAAATTGAGAACCACCTTAATGATACCTGTGATCTCTGACTGGGGCTTTAGTTCTTGTCACTTACACAGTGAAAGCCCGGTTATGTCAGACTTGCTTCGTAGTACAGCCCTCTGGTGCTGAACCTTGTTTACATAGTTGGTTTAAGTTTCTGTTTTTATTCATCCTGTAAGCAAACAGCAGTAATGTGTTAAAATACATACCTTCTCTTTCTTTGCAGTGTGATAGAGACAGTTGCTGCCTACATGGACCGTAAAGGAGTGGAGGTGCCGCTTTACGTAGAAGAAAACTTCCCTGAAAATCTGCAGCTCTCCCAGATTGTAGAAACCTGGAAATACGCCGTCACAGCCAAACAGGACTGGATGATGGAGGGCTGAGCTGGAGTCTGGAGAGGCTTCGGTCTATCCGTTGTGTTATCATCAAACATTTAAGAGCTAAAGGAAGATTTTTTTTTTGTTTCTGATTTTCTTGATGTTTCTACAATAATTATGTGTTAAAGATCTAAAGGTTGTATCCTTTAGGTTCAGGAAAACAACAAAGCACAGCATCATGAGTGAGCTTTAATTGCTTTCTGTTAATATAGAAAATATTTAGTAGAAATTCTGATGATCTACTAAAAAAATGTTTTTGACTTTGAACATTTTTACTATTCACCACCAAAATCTGATTATTTGGTTAAAACAAATCTGCACGGTGGCACAGTAAACTAGTACAGGGAGTACAAGTTGTTGTTTTTTCATTTTTGCTCGTTTATCTTTGATTTATCTGATTTTTATTGTGTTTGTTGAGACTTTTCGGATCAGTGACTCCAGAAATACAAGAGTCTGTGAGTTTGTAGAGAATTTAGCTCATCAGTTTATCAAACATTTTAGAAACCAAAGGACGGTTTCACTTTTTTTTTGTTCTTGTTTTTTATGTTTGGGGTTTCAGTGTTTTTTCTTTCTGAGAGTTATGTACAAGAACTAAAATATAACCTTTAAGCTCAGGACTATAGAGCCTTATTCAGTAAAAAAATACTCTCAGGATCTACTCAGAACATTTATTTGACATTTACAAGCATTTACTTTTTGATTGTTTTATGTTGGTTTTTTTTGACTATGTACAAACCAAAATCTAATAATTACAGTTAATGAATCAGCTGGATGGTACAATAATCAAGTACACAAAACAACATAATACTGTACATTCTGCATTTTATATTCATTTTTCTTCCGCTTCATATTACTTTGTTTGGTTAGATGCATTGAGGTGATTGATATCATTGTAAAAACAAAACCACTGGTTTGACATCAGAGAGGATGTTACTATGTCTTTGATTTATCAGATTTTTATTTTATTTGTTGCATCTGATCATGTTTGGGACCAGTGAGTTTATAGAGAAGTTAGTTATCATTTTAGGAACCAAAGAAATGTTTTACTTTTTCCTTTTTGTATTTCATCTTATTCTTGTTTTGAAGGATTTTTCTGTGATAACTGTGTAAGAGATTAAACAAAAGAACTTTTGGGCTCAGGAGAAGCGATCAGGCATAGCAAGACAGATTACACTCAGGCGCCTGATGCATCCATCAAAAGCAAGCTGCTCATTTTGTTATTTAGTGGAAAATCTCAGGATCTACAGAGCAATATGTTGTTTGACTCTGACAAGGACTTGCTGTATGACTGTGTACATTTAAGGATCATACTGTTTTTTTTTTTTTTTAGGTTTATCATTTACCACCACAATCTGTTTATTAATGGTTATTGGTGAATGAATGTGCATGGTGGTACAGGTGAAAAAAAAATGAATCCTGCACATTTTTTTGTTCACTTTGAGGTACTTTGTTTTGCTGCATTGATGTGATTGATATGTTTGCAAAATCACTGGTTTGAAATAAGAAGTGGTACTCGTTTATCTTTGATTTGTCTCATCATGTTCCAGATCTCTAGATTGTCCGTGGGTGTGAATGTGGGTGTGCTTGATTGTCTGTCTCTAGGTGTGGCCCTGCGATGGACTGGCGACCTGTCCAGGGTGTCCCCTGCCTTCGCCCTGGGTCGGCTGGGATAGGCTCCAGCCCCCCCGCGACCCTAATGAGGATTAAGCAGTGTATAGAAAATGGATGGATGGATGTTCCAGATCAGTGACTCCACAAACGAAAGAGATTTTAGTTTTCAGTTCATCTCTGAGTCTATGTGCTAAAAAACAAAAGAAGATCTTACTTCATTATTATTTTTGGTGTGTGGTTTTATAGATCTCTATGATAATTATGCATGAGAAAGAAAAAGGAATAAAATCTGCTTATATACTGTCAAAAATCTGATCATACGTAAAACTGAAAAACAAGTAACCTGTCAGTTCTAATGCTGCACTGAATGTTCAGTCATTTAATGATCAATAAATCTGGGAAAGTTACATTCGTGTAATTTGTGCTGTTTAATGAAGAAGTCCATTTACATCCGTTCCTGAGACTTTGCTGTAGTTATCTGCAGTTTTGATCAATTCTGCACTTTTATTTTCAGTCTGATCCAGGAAACAAATCGAAGAACTGATCAAATGGGATGAACTTACATTTATCTGTTCAGCTTTCTGATCGTTTTCACTGTAAACTAGTTATTGTTTGGTCAATGACTAGTCAGCGCCGCAGTCGGTGATTAAAATGAACATTTTTCAAAACTTTAACGATAAGACAATTAAATAAATATGTGGCTCCCATTCTTAATCCTTTCTGTGAACAAAAACATAGGTGAGAGCAAAGGCTGACGAATGTGAGGTGGAATTTGGAGCTATTTTTCAATGAGATTTTAACTTTTGTCACTTTCATTATTCATCAATGTAGAACTTTTTTTTTACTCATCACGCTCCTTTTTGTTATAAACATAAAAATCCTCCATTGCTGATTCTTGACTGGTGACAAACAACTATTTTCAAATTAAAATTGTGATTTGAAACCAGGCAAATTAGCAAATAGCAAGGCTGTCGTTTAGGATGAACATTTTGCAGCGTGTCTGTCTGAGAGTTTTATAAATTCACTCCTCTCCCTCCTGGTGTTAGTCACATGCTTGTTGATGGCATCTTGTGGTCATGCTTCACTGCACATTTGGAATCTATTACAAAGTAAATACTCAACTGAAGCTTGACTTTAAAAAGTTCAATTGCAAATCAAATCGTGATTAGATATCACCCCCAAATCATTCAGCCCTAACAGCAAACTGAGGTTCAATCTTCAGATATAAGAGAACTGTTACTGAATAAATACAATTGATTTAACAAAAGCTGTTTAATTCTCATGTTCTCATGTAAATAAATTACAATATCGTCTTTTGTTACAAAAATAAAATGAAACCCAACCAACACGACATATGCTGGACTTATCCATTTTAGACATAAGAATATGAGAATGTTGTTTCCTAGAAATCCTAATTATCAGCATCACGTGTTGTCTTACAAATGCTTTAACAAAAGTGTTCATTTTCAGGGACCATATCTTTGTCTCCTTGCTGTCCGTCTACTGTCTGGCTGCTGTGATCAGACTGTACAACACAGCAAACCACAGAACGTCACAACCAACACAAGAATAAAGAGCAAATTATAAAAAATATTCATGCAACAGAAGTTGGGGTTGGGTGCTTTCTACACTGGAAACTACAAACGAGGAGACGACCACCAACAAAAAAAACCTGAAACACTTGTTCCAGTGTACCAACAGATGCAAACCTGATTTGGGAAAACACACAATGTGGTTTATGAAACAAAATAGTTTTGTTGTAATGATGCAGAAATTTGTACTAAAGGAGAAACCTGCCAGCTCTGACTGATAAACTGGCATACAGTCATAATAATAAAAAAAAAAGTTATCAACTTCCAGACGCTAAAAAACAAAATTCAGTGCAAAAGCACAGCTTCTCTCGATGTCTCCAGGTTTGGTTCCTGCAACGATCACTCCTAACAAACATCACAGCAGAACAATAACACCAGAGTTAATTTTTATCTTCATGTGCTGAAGGAGGAATCACTCTGATTGACAGGATGTGTAGTCAGATGTGCATCGTCATCTGTCAGTGCTGGTTCTTCATTCCCGGCGGTTTTCCTGGTTTCTTATCCGGCTGCTGCAGCTGCTGCTGTTGCTGCTGCTGCTGTTGGCCCCGACCAGGACCCGTCATCCCTCGGCCACGACCGCCAAACAGACCTACAGGGAGGACGCATAATGATCCTGTCAGCAAAAAGGCATGCCTCCTATCTATTAATTTTACATCTGAACAAATTCAGAGGACGTTTTGATGCCACACCTGAGAGCATCTATACTGAGCTCATCAGAGCTGTAGGACATGCCCGAAAGCACCACTCAGGTGAAAAAACATACCCGGTAAAATATCTTGATGCTGATAATAATCACTTAAAAATATTTTGTTGTCTGAATTTGTGTTTTATCTAGAAGAAAAACATTTCAGAGCTTGTCAAAAAGAGTCTGTCTTTATCTAACTGGCGTGTTTTTCAATTCTATGGTTCATACACCTCCGTCACACCTGATATGAATGATATACAATCATGTTTATTTATTTACAAATATTTTGGGCAAAACTTTTTGCAGAGATATTTGGACACAACCTAAAGCTGTACTCAACAGTCGTGCGTGCGTTATGACAGCAGGCACAAACGACTCACCTCGGCCGGCTCCTCCTCTGCCTTTGCCCTGCTGCTTGTTCTGCTGGGCGCCTCCACGTCCGCGGCCCTTCGACACCACCTCCTCCTTCACCATGTCGATGATCTCGTCGGGGATTCGCAGATACTTGATGGTGCTGCCTCGGATGTAGCACTCAGGCATCCTCCAGAACTTATCTCCATCCTGTGAGGGGGGGAGTGGGGGTGTCAACACATCCCATCTGCTCAACTGTTTACTCATCACTTCACATCCTTTTGCATGTTGAGGAAAATCTCACAAGTACGTTGGACTGAAACCCCGATAAGATCCGTGCTGAAGGAATCAAGCCACTGATGCGCTGAACATCACCAGTAGTATTTAAAACAGGTTGCAATTTTACTGACTATATAATTCTTTTAAATCTAAGCCTCAGTTAATGTTCACTGCATAATAGTTGTAAAACATGCAATGGAGCGTTACCACATGAGAGCCCATCAAAAGCGAATCCGGCACACAGGGAGGACCTTTAAACATTTAAACCCTGCGTCAGATGGGCTGCAAAATGTATGTGGTGTGGCTATTAAACGACGAGACTCTGCTTACATCAGGCAGACCACAGTTCTGCCTCTTTCTCTTTGAAATACACTCGTTGTATTGTACTGTCCTGCGGGACGCTCTCCATGTAAACATTGGACCAAACAGACGTCTGCATTGTCTGTGTTCTTGTTGAAAGAGACTCTATCTGCAGTTTGAATGTCTGCAATGAAGTGAGTGCTCAGCTTTACCCTGGAGGTGCAAATGACTTCTCTCAGGTTGATGTTCATCCAGTTGTCACAGCTGACCAGGTGGCCGTTGTACGTCTCTCCATTCTTCAGCTCCACCAGCTGAGGAGAGACATGACAGGACAAACAGGCGGCTGCTTTAGAGTCTTTGCAGAGGTTACAGCTTCAGTTCTCTCCTGGTATAACTCATAAAAAGAAGACACAGCAATCACAGACTACACAGATTACAAGTTACCATACCAGCTCAAACAAAGACATTCCAGTTAACGTGTACGTTTCAAAGTTTAGCCAATACTGGCGGTAGTTTATCAAATAATATTAAACTAATTATGAAGTCACAACAGCAGCACAAAGAGCAAGAAAAACCAAACGCCAAAATCTAAGTAACTGCTTACCAGTCACTGGTATAAAGAGACCAAATGACCGACTGAAAACATTAACAGACTTACAATAATAAAATGTATAGAATAGAATGGGATATACTTCATTTATCCCAGACCTGGGAAATTTAAACATCACAGCAGCATCCAAAAAATATAGCAAGAAAGTACAAGAAAATAGCAATAATTAAGCAATATGCGTCCTGGTGTCCGCACACAGCAGGTCTGAATGTGGGGAGAGTGGTAGAGAGCGATGTATGGTTAAAGTCTCCTGAGATGACGATCAGAGACTGAGAGTGTGATGTTTGCAGCTGGGACACTGAACTATGGATGAGTTCACAGACTGCAGCAGCATCAGCCGAGGGGGGGATGTAAACTGTAATCTCCAGGACGTGCGAAAACTCCCTCAGCAGGTGAAACGGCCGCAAACCAACCGCCAGCAGTTCAGCATCCTTCCTGCAGTTCCTTACTTTACAAAGTATACCATAAAATTAGACACCTTAGGGGATGTTTACAGCTTTTGGACTGTGTGTGCTTTTAAAAAATGACTTTCTCTCCCAGGACTAGACGTACACATGATGACTACCAGTTCACAGCCTAACACTGCTGTATCCATGATCAACATTAAAATACGTCCAGCTCCTGCCAGTACAGGCTTAATGACAGCAGAGAGAGTGTCTCCTCACCATAGGATGGTTCTGGGCAGTCTTCAGCAAAGACAGGGGAAGCTGCAAAATAACAGTAAAAGCAGGTCACACACAGGAATACACAAGCAGTCAGCATTATTCAATCAGCTGAATGGACCTGATCACGACATTTGAAACATCAACCAGACACAGCTCGCATTGGGTGCTGTAGGCAGCCTGATACACACGAGACACCATAAATCTCCCAGCAGTATTTGATTTATTGTCTACCACTGATGTATTTACCGCTAAGTGTTATTTATTAGCTTTCCAAAGAGTCCGAACACCGCTTTCAGGTTAATGCTATTTATGCAACGAGTCACATTAATTATCCGTAACCTTACAACACTCTAGGAGAGATTGGAGTAAAATTAGCTCAAATGTGAGCCCGTTCAGCTCAGTACATAGCTTTTCTTTAGCGGTCTGTTAATCCTGCTCGCATTTCACAACAACTGCTTTAATTAAATGATGTTTAATTTAGCTACTACTGCTAACGTAACTTAGCTAGCAGATCGACTGAGTCCCGGCGCCGCGGTGCTGCTAACGCTGTTAGCATTAGCCGAATAGCAGGTGTGCAACTGAAAATGAGAAAGCTACCAACTCCCAGAATTAAATAGCTTAATACTGACCATTCTGAAGATATTTCCTTTCTGTTTAGTGTGTTACTTTCTTCTTCAACACGGGTTTTCCCACCTACCGCTCTTCTTCGCCTTCTAATGAGCTTCCGGCGCAGCGGTGCGTCATCACGGCTGTTTCAGAATGCTGCCCCCTAGTGTCACAAACACGCATCTCCAAACATTATTTACATGAGTCCATTATTATTTTACCTGTTAGTAAGTATGTTAATTCCACCATTTGCCCAAATGCAAGTCTTAGCAACCAAGTTATTATTGTATTAAGTAGCATTTTGGGTGGAATAAACTTCAAAAACGTCAATTGAAAAGCACTATTTGGATGAAAAAAAAAACTTTAAAATTATAAGTACTAGGACACTTTTAAAATTATACCTGTATTTTGCGAGAAATCATCCTTTAGAACTAAGTTGCATATTTTGGCTGTCATTCATTGTGGTAGGTGGCGCTGTCTTGAAAAAAAGGCTCTGAACGTGCGGCTGTAGAAGACGCTGTGGCCCTATGACTGTGGTCAATGGGACCTCGTTCACCCAGTCGAAATAGGAACACAATCTCACAAATGTTGTTTTGTTTGTTTGTTTGTTTTAAAGATATTTGCAGGTTAGAAATTTGAGCTAATCTGGCCCAGTTCCCTTATCCACCACATAAAGCTATGTTGACAACAGACTGACTATAAATCCACTTGGAAAGGGTGTGATTGCTGAGTTATAAGAGCTACTTTGTTTTCTTGATTGTCTCTTCTTATCTATAATTAGGGATTATGGGAAGAGGACCTAAATTTGCAATTGGAAGAAGAAACATGGGATTAAATACTAAAGAAGGTCTCACAGTCTAAAGTTGACCATCGGCCTAAATATACTACAGAAGAACTGATCAAGATTTACCCTGATGTGAGCGCCATGTGTGCAAAAATCAGTACTATTGCCTTTGTGTCTCTGACTGATAAGCGACTAATTCTTTTTAGGTGGAAAGATGAAACAAGGCCCACTCATTAGGCATCTAATGCGGTTTTTGCAAATAGAAATTCAGTCAGATTGGATCTGCTGATGATCCTTCATATAAGACCTGGCAGTTATTCATCTCACATGTCAAGACCTGCAGAGTGGATATGACATCTTGAGAATGATTTCATCTGAATTTGAGTGGTGTTGAAATGTGCAGCAATATTTATAGTAATGTCTGTGTTGCAAGTGGCCATGGTTTGAGCTGTGTTGTGTCACAAAAGTTTTTATTTTACTTCCTTTAATTTACTCATTTAATTTTATCACTATCGTCTCTTTGTCTTCCTTTCATCATCCTTTTTGTAGTTGTTTCTATTTTATTTTAGTACTAACTTACTATCTCCTCTGCCTGATGTGTAATGTAGATTGATAAACATGTTTGCTTGTGCATCAGCTGTCCACATTGAATTGCTAAATGACATTTTTATATCAAAGTGTTCTTTACATTTTAAAAAGTGTCCAAAAACAGATTATGTTTATCACTATTATCAAACACCTACATGAAGTAACAACATGTCGATCATCTTCTGTATATTTTCAGCAAAATATACAAGAAAAAATATACAAAGAGAACCATATACCGAGATATACAAGAATAATGGAAAATAGCCACGATAAAACTAATTAGGAGAAGTGTTTTAAAAGAGGAGCAGAGCCTATGGGAGGGAATTCAGTAGCTTGGTAAGCCAAAAAAAAAAAAAAAAAAAAAAAAACATTTTAAGTAGGAGGTTACTGTTTTGTACAGACATTAAATATAGAAATAAGGAAACAATTACAGAAGTAGATCTGTTTATCACAATTAGATGCAGTTATTTATGTTATTTTCTTTCTTTTTTTTCCCTCCGTATTTCTTCGGTCACTTCCACAGCTTTCAGCACGTTACTGATGACGAACATAGAATTTAAAATTGTCAAAATACATTTTTCATTATGAGCACGCCTGTCAAATTGTTTGTTTATGTGTACAATCATTGTTAAATAAAGTTCTGTTGTTAAAAAAAATAAAATAAATAGCACGTTACTGATGACGTAAGGACGTCACGTCTTACGCAGGCAGCGGACTGAAGGAGGACCGCCGGTTCGGTTTGTGCTCAGCAGAAGAAGCCGTCAGCTGCCGAGGACAGCGACTTTCTGTACCGTCCTGGTTCGAACTACAGACCGAGAAACAACAACGGATCCTCCGCGACAGGACGGGAGATGGACAACAGTAAACGGACGGTGGTCGTTACAGGTTCGTCTTATTTTTACCTGCTGCCCTCGTCGTGTTTGTCGGCGGACTGAGCGGCGGCTGAAGTGGAGGAAAAGTTGAGATGACAGCCGCTCCGCCGGTAATGGCGTCAGGCTGCTTCACTCTGCTCGAGCTGTGGACCGAAACAAACGTTTTCTTTTAGTTTTAGTAATGACAGTGTTGTTTTCTGCTGTTTGTTGCATATTTACAGGCTACTGACAGATTAGGTTAAAATTTAATGTCGTTGTCTGCGTGTTTTGTCGAAAGGCCGTATAAAACAATATAAAGGCAGAGGTAAACAAAATGTCACATTTAACAATATTCATCTGAAATTCATGAAGTTAGTGTATCTAAACACCCTGGGTCCCCCGTTTTAATGAAGAGGTTAGGAAATCCACTTCTGAACATGTTTAGTTAAAGAAATAAAGTCTACATTCACAAATTATCTCAAACAAATAATAATCAAACATGAGCTTATAATGTTGATCACAATGCCATATGCAAGCAGACCTGCTGTTAAATAACTGACTGTATTTATGTATGACAGGAATAATGTCCATGAGAGACAGACAAGACAGCAATATACAAAGAAGAAAATGCAAACATTTAATAAATTGACAGTAGTTGATATTATATGTCAGTCCATTAGGACAGTTTTAACTTTAAATTTAGTGTTTTTCGTCTTTGTTGCTTTGTGTTGAGCGCTTCATCCACTGACAAACTTTTGGACTTGGTCTCATAATCAGAGCTCTTTCCAGACATAGTGTAATTATAAATCTGAAAAATGGTGGTTAAAAATCGGTAACCAGTCACTAATCAATGACTGTTTGCAGCATCGTACTGTACTGGATTCTATCTGGAACCTCACCCATCATGTTTCCTATTTAATTGCACAACTTTGCATAATAATATAAAAGCCTGGACTTAAAACCGTTAGTGTCAGCTGCATAACACCAAACTGTCTTTGGAGTTTTGCTTTCCGTGATTTATTTTCTAAAACATATTTTGCATTACTATTCAATGAACTGAATATCCTGAGTAATAATTACAGTGAT
This sequence comes from Stegastes partitus, assembly GCF_000690725.1. Lineage (NCBI taxonomy): Eukaryota > Metazoa > Chordata > Actinopteri > Pomacentridae > Stegastes > Stegastes partitus. The sequence continues at coordinate 134,943 of NW_007578195.1, read as the reverse complement.
AATAATAATTCAAAAATAAATATTAATATGCTGCATATTCAGGATTGTTTTAGTCCAAAAACTATACTCACTACTGCGCTGCTTCCAGCCTCATCAATATAATATCTTTTAAGTGCACAAACTACAGACTTGGACATTTCATTTTAGCAGAAGTAGCAGAGACATTGATTTGGTGTTTTCAGACACAAAGGAGTGGAGAAACTCGCAGCCCCAGCTGATGGGAGACGTGTAGATTGCCTGGGAACAGCACCTTCACAATAGCTGGCCGGCTGGCAGCTGCCTCCCCTCACTCTGCTCCTTTTCAGCAGCCTGTCAGACAGACAGATCCCTTCTCCACCCAACCCCCAGGGACCCGCTGACCCTCGGACGGCTGGTGGAGGGGGGATCAGTTATAGATCCCTATATAAACAGTTCAGAGTGAATATCCATAGGCTGCAGCAATATTTTGTTTGTAGGTTACATAGAGTGCAGCTTTCAGGGATTTATTTGTAATAATGAGTGCCATTCTGGAAAACAGCGTTATTTACTCAAATAGTAAATATTAAACAATGGCCTCTCAATGTTTTTAATATAAGGGATGTTGGACATTTTCTGGAAAAGGAGAAGGTGCACGCTTTATACTGCAAATCAACAAAGTTTGATGTTATCTTGCATTCATATCAAAACATTATCAAATCCCTACTTAGTCAGAAGCTACATTCGGAATGTGTATTTAAGTCGTATCAGCAATAGAGTGAAAACAAACTGCTGAAATAGCTCATGGCTTTTTATTGAAAGGAAAGTAGGAGAGGAGAGCCGATAGAGAGACTTCTTTGCATTTGCAGCTTTTTTTTTTATTTATTAGTGGACATTTGAGTAAACCTGGAACAAAATGTATGATTTGTAGTGGCTCATCTTTACAGATCTTATCTGTTTGTGAAAATGAAAGTGTCTCTTGAAGTCACACCAGGATGTCTGAGCCTCCCTAACCAGAGACATAATCACTATTTGTTCATCAGCTGAAATATCGGACATCTTTTGCAGGTTTTGGGCCATTTGGAGAGCACACCGTCAATGCCAGCTGGGTAGCAGTACAGGTATTTGCGCTCCTCTATTTCTGTTGTAATTCACAAATTCAATAATTATGTTTTAGGATTTTTATTTTTTTTTGTATTTTATGTTCTGTTGAAATAAATGTCACCTCGACAGAAATAATGAGTAAGTTTACTTTTTACATTTTTAATATGCTAAGGCAAATCCTTCTAACTTTCTTCTAAAATGTTGTGTATCCATTCACTGAAGACTCTTGAAGCTTATCATACCGTTCAGGCTCCGGTCATGTAATTAGCAACATTTGAACCTGGCCGTGTTGCAGCGACGTGATGCTGTAGTAGCTACCGGCCGGCTTCACACTGCAGCAGTGCTTGCCAGAGGCTTCATGTGGGGGATGATGGTGGTTGTCAGGGTGTCTAGACGGCCTTGATAAGGATATTAAAGGCAAACAAAGGGCCGCATTGTGGCAGGGTCACAGACGTGGTCAAACACGGCTCTTTTCAATACAAGTGGGGGTCAGTGTCCAGGGCTATTTGTCCTGCAGGGAGATTGGGGGAGGTGTTGTTACAGATTTGTCTTATGTGTGATGCCTGTGATTGCATCTTTTTCTTCTTGCTTTTGCCATACTGGCTTCGGTTATGTAGAAGGTTGAATGTTGCCTTAAAATGCTTTCTTGTTATATTTTCTTATCTCAGTGTAAAATGGTGCTATCCAGGAGTGGCAAGGCAATTGAGAGACATCTCTCCTCTAAGAAAAAGCAAACAGGGACTGAAATGTGCCTACCTAATTTTAAATACTCAACAAAAATTCTTTGTAGGGACTTATTTTGTGGCAAAATTTGTGACACAGGAATAGACAAAGAGGATAATAAGCAGTAATGTACTGAACTAATACACATTTAGAAACGAAAAAGAATTAATTACAATGACGCCATTACTTTTCTACTAAAAAACAAAAAAACATCTGCTGTTTATTAAGATTATCCACAGCAGTTTCATAACGCGTATTATGTAAAGTCAACTCAAAAAAACTACAAATGTTGTCTCAAACTGTGAAACGAATTGGAGCCATAAAGCTTTTGTTTGCTCTGCCAGGAACTGAAGAAGCTTGGACTGGGAAGTGAAGTGGACTTACACGTGTATGAGGTTCCTGTAGAGTACCAGACAGTCCAGAGTTTGGTTCCTTCATTATGGAAGCAGTATCACCCACAGGTAAGAGGAGACCCTGATTATACCGGCCTTCAGTGTTTCACTTTCGTAAGAAGCCGGATTTTATGGTGTCACAGTTTGAGTTGTGTGTATATAAAGAAGAAATGTGTACAAAACATACTGCAATACATTCAGTTACATGCTTTTAGCTTAAGTGTGGCACAAGCTCTCTATGAAAACATTCAGTTTTAACAACTTGGTTTTCATCTTCAGTTTTGGAAAAAAAATGGAGACATTTCTGGTTCTGTTAAAATAGTCATGTCTCCACGAACCACAGGTGTAAATGCAGCAGAGATCAGAGTGGAGCAGAAATATGTGACTAAATCTGACCCCATGTTTTTCTTGTTTCCTTGTCGGCCAGTTGGTAGTTCATGTTGGAGTCTCAGGCATGGCCACCACTGTCACATTGGAGAAGTGTGGCAGAAATCATGGCTACAAGGGCCTGGACAACAGCAGCTTCTGTCCTGATTCGCAGTGTTGCATTGTAGGAGGCCCAGACTGCATCAACTCCGTTATTGACATGGAATCAGTCTGCAAAAGAGTGACTGCATCGGGGCTGGGAGTATCCGTGTCTGTCTCCAAAGATGCTGGAAGGTAATTATCTAGTTTTTATTTTCATTTTTTTTAAATGGGACTTTTTTTTTGTTTTGCCTTTTGTTTCCAACCACATGCTTCTACTTTGGAGAGATAAAGAGACGAATACACATCCACACATGAGTCAGATGTGAAGAGTGAGGTGCATTTAGTTTGACAGTTTTTATTTTAGTTAACAGTATGACAGACAGCAGAACAAAAACTGTGAGCAATAAAGTCAGGAGTGAAGTTAGGATGTAGCATTGCTTGATTAAAATCAGTTATCACATTAAAAAACTTGCATGTTTAGAACTTACAACAAATTTTGACCCACTTTGTATTTATTTTACGACTAATAATAATAATAATAATGATAATAGAGAGTTTGCATGTTCTCCCCGTGCAGCGTGGGTTCTCTCCGGGTTCTCCGGCTTCCTCCCACAAGGTCCAAAAACATGTTGAGGTTAACTGGTGATTCTAAATTGTCCGTAGGTGTGAATGTGAGTGTGCTTGGTTGTCTGTCTCTAAGTGTAGCCCTGCGATGGACTGGTTACCTGTCCAGGGTGTCCCCTGCCTTCGCCCTAAGTCGACTGGGATAGACTCCAGCCCCCCCGCGACCCTAGTGAGGATTAAGCGGTGTCTAGGTGATGGATGGATGGATAATATTAATAATAGACCCCTTTTTTATCAATATGCCATTTGAATGCTATCAAAGCAAAGATAAATGTCTTCCATTAAGGATACTAACATCTGGATGATTAAAATGCTTGAATTTTAAAGACAAAAGCAAGACAGAATATTCAGAATCATGATCACTGTTTCTGTCCAGCTGTCACACATACTGCCCTGCTGACATGGAGCCACTCTACACTGATAGCTGCTAGAGAACACATACAGCATCTGTTACTGCGACTGTAAATGTCGAGGCCTCGACTGCCTGAGCCACTGAAGCAAACGATTAGAGCCTGACCAGTACTAGATTTGTACGGCAAATAAACAATATTGTTTTAATAATGACGTGGGGAAGAGATCACGCACAGTGCTGAACATACAGAGTATTATCACCTGAATCTGCAGCTCCACTTGGCTTTTCAGAGTCTTCATACAGTTTCAGCTCATTGTTTATCTGTCCGGCCTACAACTCTACTTGGAAACCTCTGAAAACCTGCTGGACACTAACTGCTCAGCACCAGACAGACAAAGATACTAACTAGCTGGTGAGCTGAGCACAGTGGAGCATGTAGCTGCTAATCGCTAAGATATTTCTGGCAGAAGGTGGTGGAGACCAAAACAGAACAAAACCGTTGCCCTTAAAGTTGGAATAAAATGTTTTTTTTACCTCTTACTATGAAATGATTATGACAGTGCGATTTGTTCTTGACAGATATATCTTCTCTAAACTTTATTAATAAGTTAAAGTTAATTAGTAAACCACAATTAACTTTTGCAAACTGTGTATTCAGGCTTAAACTAAATTGGGGGTATTGAACAAATATGTGAAGGGTTTTGTTTCAATTTTTCAACCTTGGTCATATCACAGGAAACACATATTCGAGAGGATGTCATGCATTAGAATGTTCAATATTACTCTTTAAAATGTCACTAATATTGAGTACGGCCACCCCTGACACAGATCAATGCGTTAAGGCATGGTGGCATACTGTCCACAAGCTTGTTGATGGTGTCAATGTGCAGGACGTCCCACTTTTCGATCAGATCCCAAAGTCAGAATTAGTTTCACCTGGTAGCTGGGACTCAGTATGTCATTATTGCACCTGGTCAAAAGTGATTACTAGAGAATGACTATTGGACTTACCCAGGTGGTTAGAAATATTCCTGCTATTAAATGAGAATATTGATGCTTGAACCACTTTAGCTTTTGTCTTGTTGTAGTTCACTGACATATATGCCAGTACTACAGTGTACACTTGTAGCAGGCTGGTCAGGCCATAGCAACGGTAACAACAGCTTCTGCGGTCTAACTGTAGTGAAAATTATACAAACAGTATGCCAACTGATCTGACAGTGACGTATCATCCCTGCATTCCAAGTGTCATACTTTCTCCTTTCAGTACAGCTCTCCCTACAAAGTACATGCTGTTCATGCACTATGCATACAGTTGGGACAGACTACTTTGTCATAGCGTAGCACCTTAAGCTTTGACATTCTTGTTCATATACTCATCCCAGTCTGTAAAATAACCTGTCTGTGAGCTCTCTGCGGCTCAAGCTTGTTACTCGAGCAAATCACTGTGAAGTATTTTCTGCTGTGGAGATGATTGTGGGTCAGAAAAGCGTACTGCAGAATGCCACCACATGTAGTAGAGCATCTACATATAACACACTGTGTATTGGGATATATTTCTGACATATTATATAGTACGGCAAAATGGGTATTGGAACACACCCAATGATGTTGGAAAAGCTGCTGTTTATGATTCAGGTAATGTGTTATTCTGCAAAACTGTACTTGGGGATAAAGGTATCACTACACGGGACAACAGACACAGAATAATGTGGCTGATGCATCAGTTAGAAGTAGCTCCCGTGTCTCCAGTCAACGCCTCTATCTGTGTTTTTTGTTTCCTAGAGAGTTGGCGTCTTCTTTGATTCAATGCCCTGCTCTCTTTCTGAACAGATATCTCTGTGATTTCACATACTACACATCTCTGTACCTGAGCCACGGACGCTCCGCCTTCATTCACGTGCCTCCTCTCGGAAAGCCTTACAGCGGTGAAGACCTGGGCCGTGCGCTGCAGGCCATCGTCCAGGAAATGCTGGAGCTTCTGGCCCAGGCTGAGGAGAAGATCCACTGCCAGCAGCACTTCCACTAAGTGACCTCCAGATGCCAACCAGCCTCCCCAGCCTTCACCACACAAGAGAAATTGCACTTAACCACAAGTAGCCAAACTTCTTCTTCTTCGTTTTTTTTAAACTCTTGTCTTTAATGAAACGTCAGAGTGTAGGCATTTTCTGTGTTTATTTCTTCATCGGTTTCTTGTTTTGCTAGGTCTGGTTCAGTTATGTTTTAACGTCCGCCAATGTGGAAGAGATAAAACGGGAGTCCGAAGACAACCCTTACATTGTAATTTAAGCTTTTATCCCATGTCCAAGGAGCACGAAACATTCTGGATTTGGAGTTTAAGATACAGAGAAAAAAGACTTGCTGCTTTTTTGTGTTCATATGCAGTCGCAGCAGAGATGCAGAAAGTTTGTAATGTAGCAGATTTTATCCCCAAATGTGACTCCTATTAGTGCACCTTATAGGGTTAGGGTTATTGAAATGGTTATAGAAGGCACATTTGGGGGAAAAGTAGAATCAAAAAGCTTTCTCCTCAAATTTTACTTTTTAAATTTCGACTTTTACTCAGTCACAATATGTTTCAGTTAGCGGGTGTTTACACCTGAATGTCTATAAATGGTCAATGGACGTATCACATTATGGTTTAGTAGAAATGTTTAGCAGTAAACTGTGTTTGCAAATTTTGTTTTCCGACACATATTTAGTTCCAGCTGCTCTACGGCCCACCTGGGCTGTTTCACATTTGATGCTGAATTGTTTCTTGAGTCCTTTTTCTTTATAAGAAGTTGAAAATTTGCCTTCTTTTACAAAGGTTATTTAAATCAGGGAACGGGTTGGTTCCAGCTCATACTTCCCCAGTTTGTCTTGTCGGCCCAATTCTGACAGAAAAAAAACCCAAATCCACTCCTCCGAGGTCTGGCCCTGGGCTGTGCAATGTTATTTTACAGATCTCATCCGTTGATGTAGTAGGAAATTCCTGTCATTGTTTTATTACGGCTGCATAACTATCAGACAGTTTTAACTACAGACATTTTCATACTGCAGAAAGCAAAATTTTCTTTAGAAGGAGGTGTTTATAAAACTGAACTAAACAAATATACAATCTAAACTGCTTAGCAATTAATATTCTTTTTAAGTGCAAAATGAGTGTTGGGTGTTGCGGCTATATTAGGCAGGAGTCTCCCAGAGTACACAAAGATGTTGAATTATCCGCTAGTCTGGATTTGTGGATAGTGAAATACACTGAGGCCTCCACTTGCTGTGATACTCGATCAGATGTCTCATGGTTTTATCTTTGTATTGGTATTTGCAAAGGTATTCTATCTTAAACCGTGTTGAATACTTGCAAAAAAAAAAGAAATGCAATTGAAGAACAAATTGTGGTTTCTCGTTTCATAGTTGTGCAGCCCTGATTGTTATCCCTCGGTAAAAGCTTTCTGTTGTTCCCTTCACTGAATCAGATATAGCTGCTTATTTTATCTGAGAATTTGATTTTGATGAAGCTGGACTCTGATTTCAGTCAGAATTGGGCCTTGATTTTTTTTATTTCTGTAGCACTTTCTCTGTTTTTGTATTTCAGTTTGACTTAATCTGGAATCTAGACTGCATTTCTCGAGCAATGTGAATGCTTGTGTTTTCTAGTTTTATTTTCAGTCACTTTAACTTTAAATATGTAGCTTTTCACACATACACGCATCCATATATTATTTTTTTTTTTACCTTTTTACTCCAATGATTATAATGATGTATGTGGCGTATGCTTTATATGTGAGTTATGCTTTCTTTTCCCCTAAGCTTTGCTTTGTTCTGACCTGTTTAACACACAGCAGCAAATTCCTTTACTGTGGCGACACTCCCAGATGTTAAACTTCTCTTTTATGGCTTTTTATTGGCTTGTCCTCTGTACTACTGTGTAGCTCAGCATCTCCCTGACTGCAGATATGTCAGGACAGCCTACACCGCCTAATGCAGCTTCATTGTGATCAGTGATGGAGGAAATCATAGCATCAGATGTTCTGCTTACTGCCTCTGTGAATTCCACACAGCACTATGTATGGGAAATACACAGATGTACTTTTAAACTGTCATAGTTAGTCTTCAGATACTGACTGAGTACTGTGCATAGTGCTGCCGTGTTGTTAAGCTAGTTGGTGCCACTGAGTTTTTAGCTGTGTGTGTTATTTTCAATGCTGTTCTGTACAAAAGGTTTTTACCACAAAGCAGCATCACGGAGCACCGAGCCGAACGTCTTCTCAGACCTAAGTTTTGTAATAGCCTTTATTATTTAGCGTATGTCTATGTTATGTGGTTTAAAAATCTCTGATGGAGTTGTTGAACTGCTGGGCGTGATTTGTAGGTGCTGATATGTTTCCATGTGGCTTTGAGTGTTGAGAAGCGAAAGGGTTTGTAGAGGTGCTGCCTGCAGAGTTTCTGCTCACACAAACCTCCTGTTTATGCACGAGGTGACCTCCGACCCCGACTCTCTCCTGTGCCTTGCTGTTGTTTATGTGTGCTATTAAAAGGCCTTACGAATTCTCAGTGGGTCGGTTCAGAGACATATTACTGATGCTGTCCAGTCCCATTTTTGGCTACCTCAAAAATACTTTTTTGTTGTTGTTTTTATCTCACTGTGTGCTCTGTTGTACACTAACATTGTGGCTCTGTGATTTATTATGGGTTCCTGTGTTTAGGGAGGATACACTGACAAGTATCTTCTGCTTCATTAATAAAGCCCTGTTACAGTAAGTAATCTCCGCGTTGTGAAAGGAAAGGCTTTGAAATAAGGAATTAAAGGATTGCAAGTAATATGTCTGTCTGTTCTGTGTATTTTTCTTTTTATCCAATACTCATCAGTTGTGCTTTTTGACAGCGTGGGATTAATTTGCCACTTGTGTGAATGTAAAGCTGGTACAGTGAACATGAAAGATCATAGATGATGCTGTAAAAACAAACATTCAGTAAATGGTTGGCCCAACGTCTGCATGCATGTGGTTTCGCTCGGGCAAATTCTCATCACAAATCTTGTGTTCTGACACCACATCGTAGACAAAACATGGAGGCTACGTATGAATAGTACACGAGAAAAAATTCTGCAAAGCATAGATGTCACGCCGAGGTCTCACTTACCAGTAGCTCTTGATTTCCCATTAAAAAAAGTAAACAAACAGGACATTATTTTCAGTTCCACTGCATGTGGCAGAACTAAGATTTTACAATGCATACCATTTTAAAGCTAAGTGAACATGTTTTCTGAAATTTCTTGTGTAATGAATTATGGCTGGATCAACCAGCTTAGGAGCCACATACATGTCAACGTTTACGAGTCTAACCTGACGCCGCCAAGTTCTCATTTATCAGTGTGACACTGAAGTCAACTGCTACCTCTAAGCTTGAGAACTATGTAGCCTTCGGCTGTCTTTAAATTGGCTAAGAAGAGTCTTTAGTGTTATACAGTATAGAACAGAAGTGAGCCACCACTGTGCAGTGTCACGTACATGTCTCATGGTTTACTGTTGCATCACCTGACAGTAGTAGCACCTAAATCGAACAGGAGGGTATTTGCTCTTCTGTAACATTAAAAACCGTCAGTTTAATTGACTGTAATAAAGATGCAGCCCCCACCTGTGAACTCAAGCAGCAGAAGTCAGTTCATCTTTCATTGATTGGATTCAAATAAAAAAAATAAAAATTCTGCAACACTTTACATTTTTGCCTTTGTATTTGATGCCAGACTCAGTGCTTCTGGAGGACACTAGCGTTGCACAAACTTCTGAAAAGATGTTCCATCATTCTTCAGAGACTTTATTATTCACAGCTGCCTTTTTGCTGGAAGAGTTGTGTTGCTCTTCCTTTCTCTTTAAAATACCCTAAAGATGTTCTGTTGGATTCAAGTCAGGCAACATACTTCGCCATGCCACAGCTGACACTGTCTTTTTGAGAATCTTGTGTGGTTTCAGCATTGTGCTCCAGATCCTTATCACGCTGGAATACTGTGTACTGTCAAGCTTTTGCAGACGGGGAGTCATCCTGTCGACTAGTATTTTGATATATCCACATGCATTCATGGTGCCATCGAGAAATGTCATCTCCTTTTGCAGCCTCATGCCATCCCACTGGTCACTGTCAGGACTAATCACTGTGGTGGTCCTGAACAGGTTCATGCCAAACATGCTCACCAGTCATTCTGTATCCATGTTAATGCAATTACCTTCAATGAAAATCACAGGTGTACTTAGTTCTGTTTCAATGATCACAGGTGTTCTCGTGTGTGTCAGTAATTACAGGTGCATTGACTGAGTTTCTATTTCAGGACCTCTGTTTCCAATATAGTGTTTGATTGTTAACAGGAGCAAATACGAATTTACTTGTAAACTTAGATAATATTTACTGAAACTAAACTAAATCACTCCGAACAGGAAACATCAGTCAAATGAGAAACAGACTGAGGAGACCTTGTTGTCGGAGGCCGAGTGCTTCAAACTGCGCGCTTTAAACACGAAGGTAAGTCTGGGACCTGCTGCCAGGTTCAACTTGACTGGACTGACTTCTGTTGGTGACATGCAGCAATAGAAAATAATATTCTGACAAAAACTGAATAAAATGCAATAACAATGTTCCATGGACTATACACTATGTGAGATTTATTTACTTACTTAGTGACTAATTAGTTTATTAGTTTATTTGGGGATTTCACACTAGACAGACATTTTTACTCCAGGCAGCAATTTGAAAAGGTTCTGCTTTTTTTGTGCTTCCTCCCACAAGCTGCTCTCTCTGAGGTTAATTACCTCCACCAATGAGGTTATGCTTTAGCCGGCGTTTGTTTGTTTGTTTGTTTGTTTGCAAGATAACTCGAAAAGTTGGGATTTTTTAAGGAAATGTTGATAATGGCACAATGAATAGATGATTACATTTGGCTAGTTTCTCATAAAACAGTAAATGCTGTTAAGGGTCACAGTCGTGCAGAATGCTGTCGTTGCGCGATTTGTCCACTAGATGGCGCTCCGACTTCATTCAGTCCTTCTGTCTTCTTAGCAGTACATGAGGAAGCTACAGCCAGGCGACATTACAGGAGTGAGCTGAGCGGAGCTACTGACAGATAAGTTCGTAACCACGTTGTGACATTAGCAATGACTCAACATGTCTCCTGTTTCACATTAACTCTCTTTGCCATGTGTCAGGACGACTGACGCGGGCTTTTCATTTCCGTTGCTAAAGTTGTGCTAACCTAGCTTAAACGACTCCCTGTCTATGTTAGCAGTAACAATCACTGTAGGTATGCCAACCTAGCATAGCGTTAGCTAACAGCTTAAAGCCAGTAAGTAACTGCAGACATATCTGAGAGAACAGAACGACCATCCATCACTCCGTCAGCTTGTTATTAATGATATCAGTGGTAATTCCAATGCTAAAGCTATGTTTTGGTTCTCCGTGAATCTAATAGTGTAGATAAAATTAATTATTATTCAATCTTGAGAGGTAATGCAACGTGGAATCATTCAGGGGATTTTGCAAAGGGGTGCATTTAATTCTGTTGAACGCTGAATATCTTGTAAGCACAGTGTAAGAGTCTTAAAAGTAGATTTCTGGACGCTGCCTTAGTTGTTGCTTTAGCAGTAAACAGTGTCTAGCAAATTGGCAGTTAATCACATATCCAAAAAACCTTTTGATACACACTTTTGGGGCACTTTTTTTTTTTTTTTTTAATCGAAGTGGTAATCCATCCTTGTGATTAAAACACTGGAACGACACACACTTGTAGCAGTATTGATTATACTAAAATGCTATGGCAGAAAACAAATTGTATCATGTCTGGAATTTTTTTTTAAATGCTAAAATATTTTGAGGCAGTGAGAATTTTGCTCTCAATAAATATTTTTTACAAGGAGTACACCCAATTTTGGTATAGTCTCCATCTTTTTTTCTTTTTTTTCCCAGCAGCCACAACGATTTTGTTTCGATTCTCATAAAAGGGATCGGAGTGAGAGCTCCTCCTGCGCGGACCTGTCTGCGCTCCCCAGCCTCCGGTGAACGTCACACGCTGAGCGGCGCAGGGAAGTCCGTCACGGCCGCTGTTGGACCTGCTGGAGCTTTCGAGGTTCTGATCGGTTCCATTTTTGTTTGGGTTCAAATTCAGACTCTCAGCGTCGGCCTCTAAACCAGCTGTCGATAAGCAAACGCGGTGTGGATTTTAGTCGTCTTCATACGAGCACCGGAAACCGTTCAGTGAAGCGAAAGTTGAGAGTCGCGATGAGTGTGGAGGCGTACGGGCCGAGCTCCCAGACCCTCACCTTCCTGGACACCGAGGAAGCCGAGTTGCTCGGAGCGGACACCCAGGGCTCCGAGTACGACTTCACCGACTTCACCCTTCCCAGCCAGACGCAAACTCAAGGCCAGACCCAGAGCCAGTTGGACAGCCAGGTCTGAAGCTTTCAATTTCACTGGAAGGCACAATAAAGCGCGGTTAGCTAGCTGAGGCAGCGCTGCCAGTTAGCCCGCTGTGGCAGCATCTAGCCGTGCTTAGCTTCACGTTAGCTCGCTTAGCACGTTAGCAATCCCGCTAACTAAACTCCTAAAGTAATGATAGGTGTCTTAGCGCGTTTGTTTTGAACTGTACGAAGCCAACCGGATTATTAGGTGCAACTTTATTCACCAAAGACAAGATTAGTGAGCATTGACAATGTGTGAGCGTTTAATTAACTGGCTTTTCCGCGCGGTGTGCCACAGCCGTTAGCCGCTAGCTGTTAGCATTGAGTTTGTTTGGTAAAGCTTGTTTTGTGCTGCAGGTAAACGGTCCTGATGAGAGCCTTCTCAACGGGGGGGTGGATGACTCGGTGGCCAAAGCCAGCCAGCTGTTGGCCGAGCTCAACTTTGAGGAGGATGAGGAAGACACGTACTACACCAAAGACCTGCCTGTGCACGCATGCAGGTACCCTGACAGGAACCACACCACGCCAGGATGTCAGTTGACACATCACCGAGGAAGTCTTTCCAGCGCTACATCAGCTAGCGTGCTCTTTCTGTGCCTAAATCATACTTTTGCATACAGGATGTACTGTTAATACTGTTTTTTTTTTTGTTACACAAAAGTCAGGGATGCCAACAATGTTCACAATCTTCATTACCTGTTACAGTATTGTTTAATTCTGATTTCAAATACTGTCTACGGTACAGACTTTTTTATTCTGACTAAGTCAAGACGTTCATGTATCACTGAACAAACAAAACACATCATCCAGCTGTAGTAACTGACCATTATTGCAAGTACTGCGCTGACTTCCATTCTTAGCTCTACTTCAGTAATTTGCTCTCCTGTGAGCACACTGAAAATAACAATCACTGTAGAGTAATTTAAATTTGTGGAAATGATGAATGAAGTTACTGAGATGTGTGCAAAAGAAACCTTTTGTCTTTAGAAAATGAAGTGGTTAAAAAAATGTTTCTGCTGTGTTTCACTATATTTCAGTCGCTAAACGGATCTAAGCGTTTTAAAGAAGATAGTTTGATTTTCCAAGCACAAATTAGTTTTGAAGATAACACATTTACTTTGATTGCAACTTATTGAAATAATACGATTTCCAACAAACTAGTGATTTTTTACGATGTAACTGTAGGAGTCATTTATGGCAAGGGCACAGTTCTGTGACATTTCACGTTTACTGTCGAGTCTCATTTAAATATGCAATGGATATGATATGCTGTCTCCTCAGATGCGTGGTGTTGTGTGTCGTTCAGTCTGAGGTCAGTTTGGCGTGGCCTAACTGTTGCTCATCTTGTGTTTTGACTAAGTGCTGCATTTGTTTTGCAGCTACTGTGGTATCCACGATCCAGCGTGTGTGGTGTACTGCAATACCAGCAAAAAGTGGTTCTGCAATGGACGTGGCAACACATCTGGCAGGTGTGTAGTTTGCTCATCTTCACAACTACATAACATGTAAACATCAGAACATGAAGCTGCTGAGGTAGACAAAACAATGAAGTGTAATGGTAATAATTAAATCAGAAAAGACTTGTTTTTTTTCTTTCTTTTTTGTTGTTAAATTTTCACAGCGCACGAGTCATTAAACATTGTCAGTTATCAACCACAATGCAATTTGATAACTTTGGGCTCACAGATAATGCTCAGTGTGCATAACTAGAGATGTGTGTGATGTTGTACAGGGATGCCTGACTGAATTTTCCAAAAGGACAGGATTCCAGGGGCCAGCTGATAAACAAATGTTAGCATTCATCAGATAAAACGTTTAGTCCTTAACAGGCCCATAACTTTTAATTCTTTTATATCGATTTCATATTAACAGCCAAGGACATTATTGGACATTTACTATATCCTTGCCTGAATCAGTGTATTTTAAAGATCAATTAGAAATTATTAATGGGCCAGCTGGCATCCTATTGTGAACCTGATTTGGCCTGCGGGCCATATGTTGAGTATTTCTGGTGGGGTGTCTACAATCCTTCCCACTGTATTTGAAGGGAATGTTTCAAGTTTATTTCCTGTTAACGTGTGCAAAAAGGAATACATCCCCACCACATTTACAACATTTATTCACAACTGTGACATGGTCTGTGTCTTTCCTTTTTGTTGTTGATCAATTTTCAGCTTTTTAATTCATTTCTCAGTCGTTTCACTCCTCTTATCTGACTTGTAGCCATATTGTGAACCACCTGGTGAGGGCCAAATGCAAAGAGGTGACGCTGCATAAAGATGGGCCGCTGGGTGAAACTGTGCTGGAGTGCTACAACTGCGGCTGCCGCAACGTCTTCCTCTTGGGCTTTATCCCAGCCAAGGCTGATTCTGTGGTGGTGCTTCTCTGCAGGTGAGTGGCAGAGGACCGATAACCTCCTCATTGACAGAACATCCTGGAACCAGTGCCCGCAAATCCTGTACGTTCTGTCAAGAGTGTCCTCGAGGACAGCTGTGAAACCCAGAGGGGCTAAATATGCATGCCGTTGCTTTGAAACAGGGATTGTGTCATGAAGTTTATTTCTGAGGTTATTCAGGTTTCAGCCCTGATGTTGAATGAGAACTCACGCATCTTAAAGCTCAGTACACTGATGGAGCGAGATGAACAAGTTGTCAGTGTCTTCCTGGTGTTAAAACTATGTAGCTGTGACATTTCTAAATTGCCTCAAACATATCGGTTAGTTTTCTTCGTTGTCAGCGGTTTGTCTGCTGCTGTGCAGCTGAACCGCCCTACTCATGTTCGCTAACCTTTAACTAGAACTTCCTACTCTGTGGCAATAAATATTGCCCTTTCTGTGTACTGTAAAGTCTGCACTTCTGCTATATTTCTGCCTGTCTTAACCTTGACTGTCCATGCAGGCAGCCCTGTGCCAGCCAGAGTAGCCTTAAGGACATCAACTGGGACAGCTCACAGTGGCAACCATTGATCCAGGACCGCTGCTTTCTGTCCTGGCTGGTGAAGATCCCATCAGAGCAGGAACAACTTCGAGCACGCCAGATCACCGCCCAGCAGATCAACAAGCTGGAGGAGCTCTGGAAGGTAAGCATGAATGCTTCTTCTCAGACGGTTGGTTGTTTAGAGCAATGTTGCAAACATCAAGTAGCTAGCACAAGCTAAAGCACTGTCAGTGACAGCTATCTATGTATTGTTAAAAACATCTGCCAGTGAGTGGAGTCTGAAAGGTTGAATAGTTATTGTGACTGTGTTTACAGGATAATCCCACTGCCACCTTGGAGGACCTGGAGAAACCTGGCGTGGATGAGGAACCCCAGCATGTGCTGCTGCGCTACGAGGATGCTTACCAGTACCAAAACATCTTTGGCCCTTTGGTCAAGCTGGAAGCTGACTATGATAAGAAACTGAAGGAGTCACAGGTACTTAAACACTTTTAAGGTACTGGAGGTGTTTTATCCTTCAAAGTGGTGTTTTTCTTTCAGAAGTGTCCATGGTCATTTACATCATCAAGTTTTAGACAGCTCTGAGACCTCCTCTAAAGCCGATTAATCAATTTAAGAATTTTAGTATATTAATGTTTTTTTGTTGTGCTGAACTCTGACCTGCTGCATTTGTGGCACATTTTTCCCACTGCACTTGTGATTGTATTGTTTTTTGTCTGCTTGTGTTATGTTACGCCTTTAGAGTTCCAGATGTGATGTCATGATCATGTGATATTGTACCTGTGGAATTATAATTATTATAGTTGATGATGGATTTTTATTTTTCCTTTTCCAGACCCAAGACAATATAACCGTCAGATGGGACCTGGGGCTGAACAAAAAGCGGATTGCCTATTTCACACTGCCTAAGACAGATTCAGGTATTAATCAGCTCGACTTCTTCCCAATGGTTTAGTTGTGCAGATGTAGCGCCTCCACCCTAATAAAAAAAGTCCCCCCGCCGCCGCCCCCCCGAGTCCTCAGAACTGCACATATTCTCTCCCATCCCTGCTTCTTCTGGTGACATGTTTTATGCTTGGGTTTTGTTCTTGCCTTTGTTTTTTGTAGTGGATATTTGTGGGTGCGAGGTGCTGTATCATTTGGTTTGACACCATGGTTTACTCTTTTTAACTTATCTTGCAGGTTGAGCACACATGGGTTTTTAACTTGTGTCCTCCTGTTAATCCTAGATATGCGACTGATGCAAGGTGATGAGATCTGCCTACGATACAAGGGAGACTTGGCCCCACTGTGGAAGGGCATCGGCCATGTCATCAAAGTCCCTGACAGTATCCTTTACACTGTTAACAGTTCTGTATGTACGATCTGCTGCATTACGTTGCCTTTATTGTGGCTCATTGCACTGACACTGACTATACCAAGGGAATGAAAGACGACATTGCCTCCTCTCCTGCCCCACCCATGAGAAATGATTTAGGGATAATGCTGGATTTCCTTAACAGCCTGTGTTTAAAGACTATGGGGATGAAATTGCCATTGAGTTGCGGAGCAGTGTTGGAGCACCTGTGGAAATCCCCCACAACTTCCAGGTGGACTTTGTGTGGAAGTCCACTTCCTTTGACAGGTACGCTGAAACATTATACCCCCAAATTCCAAATGGGATGGGGCCCTTTACTTTATGCTGCTTACTATATTATGTTACACCATTGAATCTAATAGATGTTTTTCTTCTTTTTTTTCCCCTTGTTTTTTTAGCTCTTGTAAAAAGTGACAAAAACTAAATTTTATGTGTTCTGTCATTTGTAAAGATTTGAGCACAAATTAGCTGTTTTATCAAAGACACATGTTCCTAATGGTACAAATAAGTGATGATGACTCACATTTGTATATATGTGTATATAATATATTTGTATATATGTTACTGCAGGATGCAGAGTGCCCTGAAGACGTTTGCTGTGGATGAGACCTCCGTGTCCGGCTACATTTACCACAAACTGCTGGGCCACGAGGTAGAGGATGTCACCATCAAGTGCCAGCTGCCAAAGCGCTTCACTGCCCAGGGTCTACCCGACCTCAACCACTCACAGGTCAGACTTGAATAAACACAGAGTCCCTGTGATTCCTGTTATGTAATTATTTTTACTTTTGCAAGTAAATAATTAAATTTAGTAAACTCATTGTATGACAAAGTAGAACTTGAACTTTACTGCAATTTATTCTGCATGTCAATACATCAATTTTGCTCACCTGCTTTTAATTAACTGTAAAGAAATGATGTGTCTTGTATGTTCAGGTGTACGCTGTGAAGACGGTGCTGCAGAGGCCTCTCAGTCTCATCCAGGGTCCTCCTGGCACTGGGAAGACTGTCACCTCTGCCACAATTGTATATCACCTATCTCGCCAGGGCAATGGGTAAGACAAAGATCCTGTTACTTACAGGCCCTCGGAGTGTTAAAAATGTTGTTATTCCAGCTAAATACCTTATTTCTACAGGCACTGTCTCTGTTCTCATTCTCCCTTCTTTCTCTTTGCATGTGTCTTGCAGACCAGTACTGGTGTGTGCTCCCAGTAACATTGCTGTCGACCAGCTGACTGAGAAGATCGACAAGACTGGACTGAAGGTTGTTAGGCTCTGCGCGAAGAGCCGGGAGGCCATTGAGTCACCAGTGTCTTTTCTGGCTCTGCACAACCAGATCAGCAACATGGACAGGTCAGCGAAATGGAGTAAAATTGTCCTCCAGACTCTTGACTCAGTGTTATTTTTGCATTGTGCATAATCCAGTTTCGTATTCGGGGAACTCAGGTGTTTTGTTGCTTTGTTTTTTTGTACAATGCATGTATGCTAACAGCAAGAAGAGAAACTCATAAAATATCTGAGTTGTCTAACTTGTGAATATCGAGCACCTGTTTATTATTCGCAAAGATTTGAACCTGAATTGTTGCAGAAGTTAAATCCAGTTGCTCTAAACAAAGACTGCAGCCACCACATGCATGTATATTAAACTAAGATCAGGTGAGCACTGTAACGTGTAACCCCCAATGCGAATTAGTCGGATTCTCTGTAGTCACCCTGGTGTGTCTCTTGTCTCCCTAGCATGCCAGAGCTTCAGAAGCTGCAGCAGCTGAAGGATGAGACTGGTGAGCTGTCGTCTGCTGATGAGAAACGCTACAGGGCTTTGAAGCGCACTGCAGAGAGAGAGCTGCTCATGGTGAGGAGGAGCTTCAGAATGTTACACCAGAGCTCAGGGGTTTCACTGTAAATGCTTTTCTGTTGCTACAGCAAGGAGTTGATGACTTGCAGAGGCTTTCTTCAACTTTTTAGCATTGTTAGTGCAACAAGTAGTTTAAGCAAAGCAGTCACAACTCATTAGACTAGATCGTGAGTGTTGTAACAAATACGTTTCTTGCTAACCTTTATTTATTTATTTTTTGTTTTGTTCGAACTGTATTAACTAGTTTGTAGAGTTTCTCTTCAGTATCTTCCATTTGAGCATTATTAGCGATGTCTCTATCGTGTCCATGGCCTTCATGCTGATCTGAGTCTTTTAATATTTGGTATCTTGAGACACAGTGTCCAAGCTGATAGCTGCTTGTACTTCAATGTTGATTGCATATGTGTGTGGTACAATTTGCTCACTTTATTTTTCACAAGCTGCTCGCTTCAAATACTGAAGTTCATAAGCTTAAGTTTTTCATATATGAATGAGCTTAACTGGGAGAATCTGACTCCCAGTTTATTCCTATGTGTTATGGAGAGACGCTGCTTTTATCCCGTATACAACCCTGGTGACCAAATACTTGCCTGCAAAGTCCACAGTTCAGCTCTGACTGGAGGATCTTTGTTGTGTCTCGTAGCGCTCCATCCCTCACATTTCATCTTGTTCTGAGACTGACTGCCTGAATAAAGGCAAAACACTCAAAACGTACCTTTCCCAGTCTTTAGCAGAGTACAGACAACAGCCAAGTTTAATTTTGGCCTGCCGTCAAGTTACTTTCAAGTTAAAAATTAATGATCTGATGCCATAAATGTTTGTCACTTTAACAGTAAATAAGATGCTAGTGGAGTATTTTGCCCAGTGACAGTAACACAGGCATGATAACCGCTTCATTAGCTTTGGAGCAAATCTTTGAAAAATCACTGGTGCCACCAAATAATTTGTGTCACTCACACTGTAATGTTCATGTACATATTAAGTCTCAAATATCCTATCAAATTGCTCACACACAGAACCTGTGTGTCATAAAGGAGAGCTGCAGCACCAATAAGCTGAACTGGTCAAAACACATCAGACTACAGTAAAGACTGGATCGGATTTTGATGTGTCTAATTAGAGCCAGTACTGACGGGTTCAAAATCTGACTCGATTCTGATTCTTGCCTCGGCACATTAAGGATTATAAATGATCTTCCTCTTCATTGTCCAGAATGCTGATGTGATCTGCTGCACTTGTGTTGGGGCTGGAGACCCTCGTCTGGCCAAGATGCAGTTCCGTTCCATCCTGATCGATGAGAGCACCCAAGCCACTGAGCCGGAGTGTATGGTGCCCGTGGTGTTGGGAGCCAAGCAGGTACTGAAATACACAAGCCAAGCAACCAGTCTCCACGCCTGCAGCTGACCAAATGCAGAATAACTCTAACATGTCCCTGCAATTGCGTTTGTCTTATTTTGTGTAGTTATAAATAATTGCATGTGAATTAGAAAAAAAAAAAAAGAGACTGAGTAACTTTTTAATTGACTTATCAAGTAAATTGTGTGGCTCACAATGGGAAGATTTAGAAACAACTTCTTGCATTATGCTGTTGAAGTAACCCAATTGTCACACTTGTGTGGCTCATCTTCCTCCCCCCAGCTCATTCTGGTGGGTGACCACTGCCAGTTGGGTCCTGTGGTGATGTGTAAGAAGGCAGCCAAGGCAGGCTTGTCCCAGTCCCTGTTCGAACGCTTGGTGGTTCTGGGAATTCGTCCAATCCGCCTGCAGGTCCAGTACCGCATGCACCCGGCTCTCAGTGCCTTCCCCTCCAACATCTTCTATGAGGGCTCCCTACAGAACGGTGTCACCGCAGGTTTGTCAAAATTGTGCGGTTCATTATCTGGTTTGATGGAGAGGCAAATTAATTGTCAGAGTGGTTTGTGCATTAGTGGGTGTAAAGATCTACAAACTCCCCTGAAGACTGAAAAAAACAATAAGATCTTTCTTTTCTCCCCAGCTGACCGCATTAAGAAAGGCTTTGACTTTCAGTGGCCCCAGCCAGATAAGCCCATGTTCTTCTATGTGACTCAGGGTCAGGAGGAGATTGCCAGCTCTGGAACTTCGTACCTGAACAGGTAACATCACACATTTTCTTGGGTTGCTTTGCATAATTTATTCCACAGATTTAAATCATTCAAAGCCGACTCGTGCCCTGAATACACAGGTTGGGAAAAGGATAGCTGGGTTCATACACTAGGTGGTGCTCTCCTGTAGCCTTGACATTAATGCCAGTGTGGCAGGCTGAAAAAGCTGCAAGGTGTAGATTAATTGTGAAGAAAGCTTTAAGTCATGAACAATGGAATTGCCAGATTTAACTCCAGAGAACACTAAAAAAAAATGTGCTTATTTTTTTATTAAGTTACAGAGAAGCAAGATTAAAGGGGTGCAGTTATGTTTGGGTTTTTGTGTGTGCATTTTTTAGTGTAAGTAGTTTTTTCTTTCACTTTAGCAGTGCAGTGAAAGTTGTGCCAACATCACTGAGACACATTGCTGTTGAGGCTATTGAGGCATGATAGCCATGATTGCATTTTTAGCTCTCCATTAGTCACCATTAACTTGAGAGGTGATTTTCCCGCTGTTGAACAGTAAGTACAATATTTAACTGATGCTGATGTTTTTCAGGACTGAGGCTGCCAACGTAGAGAAAATCACCACCAGATTGCTGAAAGCAGGAGCCAAACCTGATCAGATCGGCATCATCACCCCGTACGAGGGTCAGCGCTCCTACCTGGTCCAGTACATGCAGTTCAGCGGCTCTCTGCACACCAAACTGTATCAGGTACCACACTCCTAGTGCTGCGATAAAGAGATAAGATTCCATATACAGATATCAAAAAGAACTAAAAAGAGAACTGGTAAATTACAGGACTGATAAGCACTATAGGACTAGTGATACTGTTAATTAACAAAATGTGCTCCTTTGCTCTTACACTGCACTCTCCCCTTGTGTCTTCCCGCTGCACAGCAAGTGGAGATTGCCAGCGTGGACGCCTTCCAGGGCAGAGAGAAGGACTTCATCATCCTGTCTTGCGTTCGTGCCAATGAGCACCAGGGCATCGGCTTCCTGAATGACCCTCGTCGTCTCAATGTGGCGCTGACCAGAGCCAAGTAAAAACCTCAGAGCAGTTAAAAGAATCACAGTGGACATAATTGGCACAGCACATGGCCAGCTTATTGGTTTATGATGAGCCTTTTATATTTCCTTGTAGAACATGATCAGGAATTATACCAATCAGATACTCAGAGACACCTCTCATCAACTCTGTGACACTCTTGACGATTTATATTTGACATGAAAACTATTATTTGTGCTTGTGTGTTTATTGTGATTTCAGTGCTACAGTTCTGTCCCCTCCACTGACCATAAGTCTTGTGTGTGCTATGTGTGAAGGTATGGTGTGATCATTGTGGGGAACCCCAAGGCCCTCTCCAAGCAGCCACTGTGGAACAATCTGCTCAACAACTACAAGGAGCAGAAGGTCCTTGTGGAGGGACCCCTCAACAACCTGAGGGAGAGCCTCATGCAGTTCAGCAAGCCCCGGAAACTGGTCAACACCATCAACCCAGTAAGTGGAACTGGCAAAGTGCCTGCTTCATACTTTGGATTCATAAGATCTGATGACAAACTCAGCCTGACCAAACTGTTACTGGGAATCAACATTAAAGCATGACTGAACCATTAAATCCTGTAAATCTAGACCAGGGGTGTCCAATCGTGGTCCTCGAGAGCCCCTATCCAGCACGTTTTAGATGTTTCCCTCTTCCAGCACACCTGATTCAAATGCTCATCAAGCTCTGCAAAAGCCTGATAACGATCCTGATCATTTGAATCAGGCGTTTTGGAAGAGGGAAACATCTAAAACGTGCTGGATAGGGGCTCTCGAGGACCAGGATTGGGCACCTCCTGATTTAGACCATCTCCAACCTCCATTCACGGTGTCTCTCTGCAGGAATGCATATGTTGAGTAACTGGTTTTGTTGATTGTGAGAGCAGGGATCTTACGGTGGTACAGAGAGCCTGATCAGTCATCACAGATACCATTAAAAAGTTCAAAAGGTATAAATACAGGGACAGTTCTGTGATTTTAAGCAGCTGTTTCCTTGGAGATTTCACTTTGCAAAGAATTTATGTGCGTTTCATGCACACACCTTGGAGATACAGGCAAGTGATGGACACAAAAAACAATTGTCTAAAGACTCTGTATTCAAAGGCCTTCTAAAGGACTTTGTTTTGCTACAGTATTAATTTAAAGGTAATATTATTATAATCATTAAGCAAAAGTGCGAAAACTTAACTTGCCGTCTTTGCAAATGGCTGTATTTTCATTTTTATTTATTTTATTTTTTTTGTCCTCTTTGATAGTAAAATAAATATCTTTGGGTTTTAAACAGTTGGACAGATACAATACGACATAAATAAAAAAAAAAGGGAGATTAATCCATTGATTTTTTTCAGTCCTAAATCTGTGAAGGATGCAGCTGCTCTAAGTGGTGACTGGTGTTTTTCAGGGGGGACGTTTTATGAGCACTGCAATGTATGATGCCCGTGAGGCCCTCATTCCTGGCTCTGCCTACGACCGCAGCAACGCTGGTATTTATTTATGTACCGTTTTTATGGTGTGACTCAAGATCATAACAAGTGATAAACTGTTTTATCAGCATCTGCATTTACAGTTCAGCACAACTCTGCTCGCCTGGTCTTGTTTTTAATGTTCTCTTTGTCTTTCAGCTGGACGTCCCTCCAGTATGTACTTTCAAACACATGACCAGATCGGGATGATTGGAGCGGGCCCTGGTCAGATGGCTGCTATGAATATCCCTATACCCTTCAACCTGGTGATGCCACCAATGCCTCCGCCCAGCTACCTAGGTCAGACCAATGGCCCTGCTGCAGGTATAGTATAAACCTTAAAGGATCCACTAGAACCACCTGAAGTGAGTTTGCCATTCTGACTGTGCCTCTGCTCATTATTTCTTAATTTTTTTTTTATGACATCCAGGTCGTGGAGCTATGAAGGGTAAGCCTGGGCGTGGCGGGCGACAGAGAGTCCGTGGCTCAGCTCAGGGTCCTGGTCAGGGCAACGGACCGAACAGCCAGGCCAGCCAGGATGGGGCCTCCCAGTCCTTCTCCCAGGGGCCACTGACTCAGGGCTACATCTCCATGAGCCAGCCCTCTCAGATGAGCCAACCTGGCCTCTCCCAGCCGGAACTGTCTCAGGTAACACATCACTGTCTCCCGGAGAAAGGAAATGTATCGGACATTTAAGATAGATTGATCAGAACTGTACTGATGAGGTGATGGTTGTATGTATTTGGCCTTTTTTGTTGTGTGTTGTTGAGTTTGACCCAGACAGAGCCCATGACATGACTGTTTTTAAGATGGTGTATATTTTATCTACTGAGTAAATCATAGTAGTTGCATTAGAGATGCTTTTAAAGGTTTAAATTACAAAAGGTGAAGAAGCCCTTAGCTCACTGACAAAGGTTAACGTAGCCCTCTGTGTCTAAAGATGCATCTACTGTAATGTTTTCCAGGACAGCTACCTGGGCGACGAGTTCAAGTCCCAGATCGATGTGGCTTTGTCCCAGGACTCGACTTACCAGGGTGAACGTGCATACCAGCATGGCGGGGTGACTGGACTGTCACAGTATTAAAGTGTAAGTACACAAAGCGTCTTTAGCTGCAGTGTAGCACACTGGTTTCCTAATTAAGTACTAAAATCACATTGAATAGGAAGCAAAGCAACACAGAAAGCTGATAACCAGTAGCTATAAAAAGCTCATGCAGATGTAAACATCTTCAAATGCTGTGTTCTTATGCCCTGTTTTTTGTCTTGCAGGGCGCCTGAAGAAGGGAGCTAGGCTTGAGCTGAGCTTAGTTCATCAGCTTTTTAATCTGGGAAATAATAAAAACATAAAATGGATACCTGTTTTCCTCTGCTACAACCGAAGCACCACCAAGTGAAAGCGACGGGATAGCGAAACCAAACCAATGACCAGCGAGAGAAATAGGAGGGTAGAAGCAGAGAGCACGAAGAGATGGGCGGGGAGATGGGCAGGAGAGGTCGAGAGAACAAGCGAGAGGCAGGAACCCATGCCCGTGCATAGAGAAGGAGGGAAGACGGCGGCGTGTGGTCGAGCTGCTGAGGGAAACAAAGGAGAGATCTCAACAGTCTCTCGTGGGAATCCAAATGAGGTTCAGCTCCCAACAAAACAATCCACCCAAACCCCTTCAGCCCACAGCCTCCAGGAAAGTTTTCGCTCGTCTTCAGATGAGGATTGAAGCTTTTCAGCGGAATTTGATGAATTCATTCTCCAAACCTGGATGGACATGGTTGCAGAAAGCTTTCAAACAGGCAGCACACAATCCCCATGCTAAGATGGTTGACTCTCAACCTGTATTATGTCCCGGACTATTATAAATTAGGTTTGTCGTGGGAGGAGAGTGGTACCAATAATGTTCTACTGGACCCGAACACCTCAGCAGCCTCTGAAGGAAGCAGCGGTCGACGCACCCTCTCAGAGAGGAAATAAAAACTCTGGTTTCTGTGCTTGAGTCTGATACTGAAGAGCCTTGAATTGAAAAACCTTTCACTTGCCTTGAGAACCACTGGCTCTCTCACAAGGTCTCTAATGGGTGGTTTCGACCACACGTCGGTGGTGGAGCGGCACAGGGATTTCAGACTGTTTTTTCAAGGCATGAGGCGCGAATCCCACCGATATCGCGATCGTCATGGGACAGTTTTTCTTCTCTGAAGTACCTTTCTATCACAGAGCACAAATTTGCAAAAAAAAAAAGTCATTGAAACTATCAAACATGACCAGCATTGAATATTCAACTCGGTGTCGTTTGATGTTTCAGCAAAGGCTTTTCCTTATTTTAATCTTTGGAAAGCAGGGGTTGTTGACGTCCTGCTGTGCTTCATGACCAGATGTCTTTTTTAAAAACACTCTGTGTACGCTAGGAGTGGCAAATGCTTGAATGCTTTGCGCTGAGTGATTCCTCAGGGGATTGTGGACTGTCCACACTCATCACACAAATCCCTGCTTGAGATGGAAGAAACTAAACAAGGGGGAAAGGAGGATGATATTAGATGAGGCTTACAGGCGATTGTGGCAATCAATCCACCACAAGTAAGAAGTAGAAAAGGAAGGTGGCTGAGCAAGAAAGGAAACGAGTTCAGTTCATTGCCAGGGTCGGAAATTTAGCGGGAAAGTTTGGTTTTTGGACTTTTCAGTCCAGGTGACCACACATTAGATGCCATTGTAACATCAGTGTCTTTTCGAACAGTATTTTGATTTTGTGAATAATCAAGTGAACCAGTATAGCCACGCTAATGACCAAGTCACCCTATAATTTCAAAATCAGCTTAATACGAAAGACCTTTGGGTCCTGTGTGGATTGAAATGTTCTGACACTTTACTAAATCCCAGTCACTCACAGTAGAAACGCCATCAGTACTGATCGAACGATGGCAAGGAGACGAAATGAAAAGTGAATGAGAAACCAGAATCAGTGCCTATAACCAATCACCTTCAGATAAACAGCTGCAGCACAAGCATGAATGTAGTTCAGTCAAACTACCAGCATTTAAATACCTTCCAGACACCAGAGGGCTCAAGAAACCCACAGAAAAGGACTTGTTTTATTTTTTTATTTGAATGAAGTCAGGCCAGGTAATGATGGCAACCGGGTTGTGTAAAGGATGGGCTGATGAAAAAAAGCCACCTTCCTTCTCTGTGGAGTAAAAACAGAGGCTGGTAGAATTTATTTTTCCTTCTGTGGATGTTTGATTTGTGCAAAGCTGTTTTGCCTGCATTATATATTCCTTGTAGAGTTCCTCTTGAGATTTATGTGGATTCTAAACCCGCTTCCTGGAGAACTGTGTGTGAACCAGAACCTTGAGTTGATTCAGACTTTGCTTTTGTCAAATGATTTGCTGCTGTGTGCGTCGTTAGGTTGTTCAGTTGGGTGTTATTTGGCCATTTTGTGTAGTTATCCTAAAATGTGTTTTTTTTTTTTTCGTAGCAACTTGTTGACTACAGGAACGAGGCGGACGCCGTTTCCTCTCTTCATTAGACTTTTGTATCTCCTCAAACTGTCCGAGGGATTGTAGTTTTGTAACTCTTCCAGGAAAGACACTTTCTGAACACAGTAAGAATGTACTCCACTGTTGTTTCTCACCCGCTTCTCATTTCTGCAGACATGTGACAATCATGTTGCGAGTAGACGTTGCCATGTTTAATTGACTTAGAAATAGCTCTGTTTTGACATTGTGCGAATCTCTCATTTGTGCAATGAATTATTTTAACATATCAACCCGTTCCACTGAACTCCTAACATGTTATAGCTTTAAAAAAAAAGAAAACCTGCTGCCGTAATATTATTGCTTTGGTGTTTTTCCATCTCCTGAGCCACAATCAATTGCAACATGTGCAGTGATCATTGAAGAAGTGATTCAGTTGTAGATTAGTTGTTAAAACATTTGCATCCAAGCCATTTATTCTCTGTCATGAGGCAAAGATTACAAACAATGGCCCCGAGATCTCAATGTGATGTAAATACATATTTTAAATGAGTCTTATTTGCGGTGACGTTTCATCACGAGATGGTGATTCCCTTGTTAAACTGAATCAATAAAGGCTGTCAACTTGAGCTGTTTTCATGGTATGAAATTTATTTGCAGATAAAACAAATATTACAGATACTGTACAGAAATGAAACTATCAGTATATACATGAGGCAGCTGTCACGCTGCTGCCTGCTCTGCTTTTTTCTTTTTAATCTGTTTTCTCTTCATCAGGTTCTTTTTCAGCTGTCCTTGTTTCTGTCTCTGAATGCTCTCCTGGATTTTCTGTTTGAACTTCTTCTTCTGGCTCCTGATCTTCTCTAGTTCAGCTTTCCTCTTGGCCTCCAGGTCTGGATCCTGAAACAGCAGCAGGATCACACGTTAAAAAGAAGTTAGCCGAGTCCCAAAGTCGCTGAGGTTAAGAAGCAAGACTAGACTAAGTTCAGTGTCGGGAACTTTAGAATCAGTCTTTCATTCCTCGTAGTTCCTTTTCTGAGTGGCTGATTAGATCAGAGATGTGGGCGCTTAGTCAGAGTTCACTTCATGTTCACATCGGTGCCTTATTATAACACTTTACTGTAATTTACAGGTCTGTAATTTTCTGGATGGTTGCCAAAGCCCAGATACAGTTTTAAGATGTGTTTATA
Organism: Stegastes partitus; assembly: GCF_000690725.1. Classification (NCBI taxonomy): domain Eukaryota; kingdom Metazoa; phylum Chordata; class Actinopteri; family Pomacentridae; genus Stegastes; species Stegastes partitus. Next base: position 107,495 of record NW_007578195.1, on the reverse strand, counting down.
TGAAATTGATACCCAGACAAAAAAAAATCCTTCCAAAGAACTGCTTCATGTAAAACCAGTTCAGTGATTTCATAATTAATTAAAAATTAGAAACTCAATGTACCATATATGCAGAATTTTAGTTCATATAGACAAACTTGACATCTTTTGCTTGTTGAGCTGCTGTGCACTGACTCTGGGATCAAATCATTAAGCATTTAATACCAAAACACACTGTTTTCTTTGCCCAGAGAAAGATGACTTCAAGTTTGTGAAATAGTTTATTTTTGAGAAGTTAGAAGCACCTCAGTGAGCTGGAAGATAAAGCTTCACTGAGCCTGGTCCACACATTAGACATGACTTTGCCAAAACGTAACTCTGGTGACCTGAAACAGAAGTTTTGATGTACTTGCCTTCCCCTCCAGAATCAGCTGTTTCCTCTTGTTGATCTCCTTTTTCTCGTCAAAGTCTGTCGATTCAAGTTTCTGCAATGCAGAGTTTACAATCAAAACTCTTTTACTTAAATAAACACGTTTAAAACTACAGCCATTTAGCCAAAATGCTTACCAGGACAGAAATGAGATTGGTGTTGCAAATTTAACAAACGAGCTCAAATATTCAGACCCTACAGTGTTTCTTATGATGTGAATTTGCACGATTTATTTCATTATTACAGGTAAGATCCTACAATATTACATAAAGTACTAATTAAATTAAATTTTAGGGTTACGACCAACACCATATTTAACACAAATTAACCCAATTAACTTAAATGTTAAGGTTATGACCCACAATGTTATATATTCTAACAAAACAAATCTGACTAATTTACAACTAAAAGTTAACACCCTAGAAAATTAAACATGTAAACCCCCTTAATCCAAAGATTCCCTTTGAGCAAACGTATTGGCTGCAGCCGTGATGTGTTCAGCGTCCAGTCTGACAAACACAACATTAACACTGTTGTCACGGTGTAAAAATATGCAACGCTTTTATAGTTGTCATTGCTCATTTCTGACCTGTTCTACCATTTAAATAAAATCTGTTGTGCGCTGAGACATTAAGAGGTGAGATACGAAGAGAAGAAACAGCCGTACTATTTCACACTCCCGCCGGGTGACGTTGACCTGGGTGAGGATCTTCAGGACTTCTTTCTCCTCCACAGGATATTCCTTCAGTTTGGTTTCTGTGAAAACACAACATGGAACGGTTTCTAACACAAACTTCTACTTGGGGTGTAAAGTCGTGATGACAATTCGATGACAGGCTGATCATTTTTCCAGTGTCTTCAGAAAGAGGCCATGTAGCTGTTAATCTAACTGCTTGTCATCTAATCTTTGACGTCCTCTTCAGTATTGTAATAAAGGCAAATAAGCAGAGCAGCACACATCATTTGCAAGCAATTAATGCAAATGTTGACATTTCAGCTGATTTAACGCTTTGGAAGTCGGTGTTTTAACATTAGTGATGCTTTTTTTTTGTACATGTTTTGCTTTTTTCTAAGAGAAAAACATTCAGAGAAAAGGAGTTCCACTAAAAATGCAAAAGTTCAGCTGAACTCTGACGCGGTTCCTGATGTTACTTACGAGTTTGTTCTTCAATGGAGTGAACCAGGTGGATGTCGTACTGAGTCACCAGTGTGATCGATACTCCGTTCCTGCCTGCAGAAGCACAAGGTGGCGTCACACATACAGAAGCCATCCATGGAAAACACTAGATACAGAAAAACAAACAGTACCTGCTCTTGCTGTTCTTCCGACTCTGTGGATGTAGATCTTGGGGAGGCCGGGTGTGTTATGGTTAATGACAACCTGGACAGTTGGAATGTCCAAACCCCTGTAAATTGGGGGAAAAAAAGGCATGATCTGGTTTGTCAGCAGTCTACAGCTGTCAGAAAGGATTGTATTTAAACACAAAGTAGACTTTTAAATAGGCACAAAACGTGGTGTTTCTCACCTGGCAGCAACGTCAGTCGCAATCAGGATTTTGTAGACACTGGCCTTGAACTTGGCGAGGTTTGCAAAGCGTTGTTTCTGAGGAATATAAAGAACAGGCTCATTTATCTGCTTTAATCCGCTCTGATCCCTTATGGTTTCTATGTTATCACCATGCTTTCAATCGTTTGGTCCCTCAGTGAGACAAATATAATTCCCACATCCAGCAGAAACTGAGCAGCCGTGAGGACTGATAAGACCCACATCATCACCGCGTTGGAGGAAACCTCAGTTCTCACCTTTCTCTCACACAAAGCACAGGCAGGTTCTCTGTAGGCACAGGCTTAATTGACCAGTAAATTAGATTTGAATACAGCTGTCGCTTCTGCAACACGACCCTCAAACGTCCTTCAGCGGCTCACTGAAATGTGTGTGATGCTGCAGGTTGTTCTCAGGCAGCGGCTGGTGTCACAGCCTGGACTGTGTTTTGAGCTGTGAACTGAAGTCGGAGCTGCATCGCTGTGCAGACAAGTCTCACCTGTTTCATCATGGAGTGCAGGGAGATTGTTGGAAAGTTAAATTCCCGCAGCATCATGGTGAGGATCTGGCAGTTCCTGAAAAAGATTTGGAACGACAAATTATTTAATGAAATAAAACATTTTCAGATGAAACAAACAAACAACAAGAAAAACCTCGCTACACTCTCATGTTTCAAAGACACATTATTTTCGCTGCCACACAATGAAAGACCAAAGGTTTACTTTAATATGGGACTCTATCCAATTCTTACACAAATAAATCTAAACTCGGGGCAGATCAATCAGACAATCCAGACTGTACTCTGTAAATGATCACTGCAAGCTTCTAAAGGCTGCAGGGTTGTAATGTAATGGCTTAAACTGCCTTTGAATCACTTGTGGGCTTCTTACTTGCATGTGTTGGTGAAGATGATGAGGGACCAGTCGTCGTGCTCGTCCGTAAACGTCTGGATCAGGTGGACCAGGTAGGCGTCCTTCACCTTCTCCGGGGTGAGGATGTATCTCTGGTCCAGCTCCTCCACTGTACGCGTTCTGACAACAAGATGATAAATCACTAAAGACTGCAGACCAGATAGATTCTAAATTTAAAGGAGAAGAAGAAGCAGCCCATAGAGGTGCGGGAACTATGAAGCTGGTATGAATTTAGGCCTGGATTCACAAGATTAAATGTTACTTCCGCTGCTGTAATGATCCAGTCGAGACGCCTTCCTATTCAGCCTCAGAGTGGAAGTCTGCTGAGCAGCACTCCAAAGCGTCTGTGCTGCAGTCATGTTCAGCCAGAAGGAAACTACATTATTTTTTCTGCCCACGTTATAGTTGTGAGTCATGAAATTTCACAAAACTGAAACACAAATTTATCTCAGCCATACGTAAACCTCTGACAGGGTAAGTAAACAAGTAAAGGTGAATAAAGACGATAACAGGGTGCCTCAGCTCAGCTCAGCTCAGCGTAACAACAATACTAGCACAGATCCCAATCAGGTCTTTGGTGTTAGAAAATGATTACGGTTGTATCCTGCACTCTGTTAATGTCCGCTGTCACCGGTGTAACGTTTTCCATTCAGGGTGGAAACTCTTTATGAATATATCTGTGCAAGTTTGCGGATATAATCATGCAGACATATCCTGCAAATAGTTTTATCATTAGTACATCCACCACAGTGCTCATTCAGTCATAAATAACTGCTCTGCTCCCATTATTTGCACGACTCTCCCTTTTACATCCAAAGGCATTTGGGCGAGAAATGCACCGCAATTGCTTCTCAGATCAGAGCTGAGCTTCCAGTCTGGAGCTCCTTTTTCCAGAAGCAGCACGCAAGATTTCAGGCAGACAATGCATCTGAAATGAGGCACAAAAATCTTGCCCAGAGTGTTTTGTTTTTTTTAATCATCTTTGCAGCAAACTGCAGGTCAAAGTGAAACCTGTAAATGTCTCTAAATATAACTGTGACCTGTCAGAGGCAGCAGGTTACTCACTCTGATGTGCTCTCCCAGAAGAAAGGTTTGTTCATGGCGATGCTCTTCAGCTCCTGCAGGGTGTCGGTCAGTGTGGCGCTGAACAGCAACGTCTGCCGTTTGGCTGGTAAAATCCCCAGGATCACCTCCAGGTCTTTGGTGAAGTCAGTGCAGCCCTGCTCCAGCAGCCGGTCCGCCTCGTCCAAAATCTGACAAAAAGAACATGTCACAAACACTTAGTGACTAAAATAGGAAACAAACAATAGATTTTAAAAAAGCAGTGATTCAAATGTCTAAATGTGTTTTTTATGGGTAAACTGTTCACAGAATTTTTAAAGTTCAAATCCCTGAATAAATAATACTTCAAACATTCATAAGACTGATTTCAGAACTGGATTGTGCTCCTATTCAAAGTTAAACTGTGGTACCAAAGGGTGTAAAATAAATATGTATCTTGCATACAACAAGGGTTGTAAAGTGTATTAAGTTGTAGGTGAAGGATAAAGCATCAGGTTCCACAAAGGGACTTGCCTTTATAAGCCACGGCTTATTGGGGATGCATGTTATTATCAGGTTTGGCTGATATTGTTTGAAAATGTTGCATCAAAAATAAATTTGGCATGCTTTAGATATAAGTTGAAGTTGTTTGTAAAATGTGAAAAGCTGCTTTTTCTGTCTGCATCTGCCATCACGGTAAGAGCAGGCATAATTAAAAGTTAATTCCACGAAAGGAGAGACTTGTTGTTCTCTGCAATTAGGTAGAAAAAATATGAGCCTAAGTTGGAAATCAGCCAGAATCAGTTAAATATAACAGCATTTTGGGATATCCGCAAAATTCAATATTGTGCATCCCTGCAGTTTACACATAGTGTAGCTACGCAGTCTTGCCGTCTGGTCTAAACCTAGTTCTAACAGAACCCAAGAGATCTTCTTCTGGTGCTTTCTGAACTCACCAGGAACTGGATCTTGCTCATGCTGAAGGTGTTGGAGCTGCGGATGTGATCGGCCAGTCGGCCTGGCGTCGCTACGACCACATGTGGTTGGTTGGACAGCTCCATGGCCTGGCTCACCATGTCTGTCCACAACACAGCAGAGTCAGCGTCAGAGGCAACAGACACCACGAGCAGGACGTTTATGTAAGTGACAGAAGTGTTTACGACTAGTTTAGGACTCAGTCAGTTGAAAAAGGCAAAGACAAATGAATCTGAATTACTATTTTAAACTATGACAGATATCTGTTGCAGCTCCTTCATAATTCACAGCATAAGTTCAAAAACATTTGCCATGAAACCCACTTTTATGCTCAGACAATGTATATCAGCTGAGCTCTATCTGAAAAAACTCCTTAAGGACTCAAGAGTCGAGATCCAGCAGAGATTCTAGCTGTGTAGGTTGTGCTGTTTCTGCTGAATGAACATTAATAAAAGCTTCCTGCACTGATGCACACACTTACCCATTCCACCGACGATAATACATTCTCTCAGTCCCAGAGGCTTCCCCAGGACTCGAAACTGCTCTGCGATCTGATAGGCCAGCTCCCTGCGTCACAACACATTTACAGTCATTAGCTGATAAAATGGCAGAGAATCTTCAATAGTTTAAAAACATGTTTCACTTCAGTATCAGCACCATTATAGATCTGATCTTGAAAATCGTTCTGCTGCACTCATGAACTGAAATAATAATTGATTTTTAGCTTTAAAGGTATCAAAAAAAAGTAAATCTAAAATGTACATTCATGGTTTTGCAAAGAGACTCTTTGAAAGTCTTTTTCTTGATTTCTCAGAAACAATATTTTGGATATGAAGCTGATTTACATCTGACATGCCAAGGACGTGAATATTTAGGGTGACAACCTACTGGAATTTCCATGAATATATCTACAGATGAAATGATCCGACATGATCAGGAATGTTTAGGAAAAAAGGCACTTCATATAAAGTGTATCTGCGTCCCCCTCGACAGCACTGACCTGGTAGGAGTGAGCACCAGGCAGAAGATGCCATAAGGCTCCTCTGACAGTTTCTGCAGCACCGGCAACACGAATGCTGCTGTCTTCCCACTTCCAGTCTTGGCACAGCCCATACAGTCCCGACCTGTTTGAAGGAACACACGTTGTCATTCATCTGCACTGAGTTCTGATTTACTGACATACAAGACCATACTAAGGGACCCAGCCCAAACCCCATTCAGAAATCACACAATTTATTGTGTCTTAACTTAACAATGACACAAATCTAAGATCCTGAGTTTCAACATATTCTTACCTAGAGGTTCTTGTCGTAAATTCGTCTAGACTTTCATGGCACAAATTCTAACTTCTAGACCTTAGGGGCCAAGCACTACTGTGTATTTTAAAGGAGAAACTCATGAAACAGCAGCACTCTTGTTTCGGACCTCTAAATCACTGAATACATGATTTAGCTGAAACTACGAGCTGAACGGCACATTTGATTGAAACCACATGCCGAAAGCAATCAATTTAGCTGAGTCTTTTATTACTTATCTTCTTCTGGGTGTTTATTTTGGCTGATAAGCGCTGGCCTTAAATTTATATATTTCTCAATGAAGCTCTGCATTAGTTGTGGGGACTGTTGGTTAAGCCCCTCAACAGCAGTTAATAACATATTTACACTCTAGTTAGACAGCCTGCCAGTATGTTTATAACCCGAAGATTTGTCACAGCCCACAGAGTGTGTATAAAAGATGTATTCTACAGTCTTTTCTCACAGTACTGTCTTACCTTCTAGGATAGCTGGCATGCAGTTTTGTTGGACGGGAGTAGGTTTGCTGATTCCCAGCTGTTTACACTGTTTAACCAACCAGTCCGACAAACCCAGCGACGAGAAGTCCCCCATTTCTGATCCACCTCGTCCTTCTGAGGCTTAGCGAGATACTTAGAGTAGGTGTTATGCCAAATTAAAAGCTAAAATACAACTATTTCTTTGTCGAGTCGCACATCCTCGTGTGTCGCACTCACGGTCGCTGGATGATTACGTAACAACATGGCGTCTTCCGCTCTACGACCATCCGGGTAGTTTCCCTCTGCTGGTCAAATGGAGGCAACTCAGCAACGTGTTCGTTCAGGAGAAATCTCGCCTCTCCTGTCGATGTGTGGTGAACACATAGACTGTACAGTCTATGGGTGAACAGGCTGAAGCTGGACCTGCAGGAAGAATGCTGCACTGTAAATGACTTTAAGTTCATTCAACTTAGAATTCAAATTTTTGTATTTTGCACCACTGGACTTGTCTTTTAGGCGACGGTGCAAACCACCACGTCACCTTGCAGCCTAAAATAAAACCAGAGGTTTTAAAAAAAAGGTAGATGAGACCAGAAAGAAAACTTTTAAGACAACAAAAAGTCCAAAAACTGAGAACAGACTTTTGTATGAGAATTTTGTTTTTTCTTTCTTCCCTATTAGTCATGTGATGAGCCTTTAGGCTTATCAGCTGTCCCTGAATATGAAACTGTAAAGTAGTCAAACTGGCTCCACCTGCAGCATCTCCTACAGTAACCTGCTGCTGACACACGGATGCTTCTCTCTTATTAATCTAATGATGCCTGATAGAATAATGTATCAGTCAAGGGACAAAACCAGGACTTGTACTTTAATAATTTAACTGCAGGACCTTGAGCCCTTTTATAAGATGATTTCTCAGAATTAAGTAACAACACAGGACCTCTTGACCTCATTTTAATTTAGTGGTAAATACTGAAAAACAAACTTGTCCACTCAGGGGGCTTTTGAGGCTCCTGAGGGTCTTGCCAGCTTTGCCCAGTTGGTAATCTTTGTGCTCAGCGCTACAGAAGCTGATAGGCCACAGATTTTGGTATAACACCAGACACAGATAAATCTCACACTATTTCCCATCAATCGGCCAAACTGTCAGCGCCCCCGCTCTAGATCTGCTGCTTCGTCTGTGCTTCAGTACTGAAGGACTCAAATCAAAGCAGGTAAATGTTTTTCTTCATGGCCGGATTTTTATAATTAAAAAGGTGAACAGAAAATTGTGAGCTCAAAAAATATCATATAATTAGATCCTCATGTCTGCACACAGTTTGTCAGTTTGGTTTGAAGTCATTCATTCCCTGATTCCACACTGATAAATCTACATGGATCATGATATAATTCATTAGACCAGCAGAGGTGAAAAAACAACAGCTCCTAAAAACATACTTGTATATCTTTTTATTGTATTTTTTAATATTTCAGTTCTTTCTTATTTATTTTTATGATCTTTTTTCCCTTCTTCGTCTTTTCTTTAACCATGAAATGACCTTTCAGCTGTTCTCCTGTTGGAAATTCAGAGCACAGTGATGAAGTGAGACAGCATTTCAGATCAATAAACACATTTTATTTTCTCCACATGGGAGAAAGAGTCTAATTGTGTAAAGTTGTTTATTTCATGGTCTGTGTGATTAATAACCACCAAGGTGCAAAAAAATCTGTCACAGACGTCACATCTATAATTTCTGTGGATATTATTTCTAATATATTATTTGAGTTTATATTTGTACTAATTTGAGATGTATCTTGTGAAATTTGACATTATTTGTCAATTGTTTGTGACCTTTATTCTTCTTTTTATCATCATAAGGTGACTGAGGTGTGTTTAAGCGTGTTTACAGCCTCCAGCTGCTCTGTATGGATGTAATCCTTTAAACTTAAACCGTGAGCTTTTTTCCAGCTCTCTGAGCTTTCTTGCTGTTCAGACGGACTCATATTGACTCTTTGACAGGCCTGAGCTGTAATAACGAAGCCTGAGGCAGTTTCAGATTTGATCAAAGCCTTAGAGCCGCGAGCACGCATAAGAATTTTTTTTTTCCGCTTTTTCTTATATATATTCAACATGTGTTTTTGTATCTTTAGGAATGAAAAAAAAATCTAACTTTGAGATTTCCTGTCCAGTCATTAGGGCTCCACTGTAAAAATCAGTTTTTCATTTTCAGAGCCAAAATAATTCACTGTAAATCCCAATGGGAAAAGGGAAATAATGAAACACGTGACTGTCATTACTTCTTGCATTATAAAAATCATAAACTTAATATAGCATCTTTCATGCACACACGAAAAGAGCAAAAAATAAATGACCAGTTTGGTCTCTATGACGCTGGTAGTGGATCTGATTAAAAACAGAGCAGCTCAGTCAGTTAGCTCGACCCTCTTATGGTGTAAACTGTACTAAATACTGACTCTTGGCAATCACCAACTCGTGAGTCATTAATGTTTTCCTCATCCTGTGATTTGGATATTACATATACAGATTATATTAGATTTTTCTCTCCACATTTTATCCATTCTAAGCTGCTTTTTAAAAAATAAATCCATTGGTTACCCTTTTAAACAAAGAATCATTTTGAGCTTATTTTTACTGAGTAAGAAAACAAGGAAAAGTTCCACTTTCCTCACATTAAACCTCCATATTTCCTATCAGTTTGTTGTTCATGCATCTATTTCTCCTGATGAGCTACACTGGAGTTACGGTCTGACTGATGCTGGATCTTTATCATAGAGCCTCCAGCTGGGTATTGATACAGCTGCCTGTACTGTGTTTCCTGGATCTGCTCAGCAGCTTTGATTCACCACAACAAACTAACACAACATGAAACCAGTGGAAGGAGATAGACGGACATCTCGCTGTTCATGATGGGTCAGTCGGGAAACATTAATTCCTGATCCTAGATTTAAAGGACCAAAGTGTTTCTTAGATTTCATCAGGAAGCTGTTTTCAGTTGATCTATGTGTAGTTTGAACTTGCAAACACTTGAAACTAACATGGTGTGGTTATGTGTTGGTCTGACATCTTCAAGTTAAGCACATGCAGGTGGATGAGTGTCACAGGTTCTGTCAGGCTGCTTCTCAGCTCAACGTGTATCATTTGGATGTCAAAGCTTCCCAAAAGCGTGTAAACTTGAACTTAAATATGTATGTTTTTACAGAAAATTTATCCCACAGCTGTGACAGATTCATTCACAAGGTTTCCTGCCACTGATGGTCAGTTTTCACACCCCAGTGAGCTGTGGTCATACAGGGAGCCCCGACTTTTTAGAGGTGAACATTATGCGAGCGATTTATATAAAGATAAATACGTGGACAGAAAAACTCCTTACTGGGGAAATTTACAGAATGCTTGACTGAGCAGTTTCATCTTACGTAAGTGATTTCTACCAGCTTTTTCTTTTGCAAAATAAGGTTCAGATTGAGATTATTACCAAGACAGCTTCTTAAAAATGGCAACTTTTTCAGCTTTTCTTCTCCAACTTGATTTCCAGTACAGTGCCTTGTTTACCACATCATGCAGGTCTTCAGGTTTCTGCCCCACCTGCCCCAGTGAGCGTGAAAAAGACACTGTGAGTTTGATTCAGCTGCTGCTTGACCGGAGAGTGAGGGCAATCTTCTCCAAGAAGACCCATCTGTGTCTGCACACTGGGCTGCCAGAGGTGATTAATGCCCTGTGTGTTAAAGGCAAAGGCCCGGAGGTTCAGGTCCGTCCTATCCAGACCGTCCAGCTGTGCCGCAAACTGCCTCAGATTGCCTGAGAAGTGTCTTTCTAAACGAGCACGAGGGTTTTTTCTACAAGTAAGGCAGAGATCCGATGTTCCCTGCTGCCTCCCTCCAGCACAGAGGAGCAGTCAGCTGCATCGCTGTAACAGGCCACTGAGCAGCACGATTAGTGCTCCCATTGCTCTTCCACTACATTTGAGGCTCCGCTCTCCCATGTTCAGCTCATATTCATGCAAATAAATGGTATTTTTTTAAATCAGTGGGGACTGTAAACCAAAGCCTGTTTGAATTAATGGAGTAGAGAGCGATTCTTGCCGAGCACACAGAAATGATTCTCAGGGGTTTCATAGAGAAATCTGTGAAGCTTTAATAAGATGAAATAAATGAATAAAATGTCTGCCAGCTTTTTGTCATTTTTTACATTTTATTTTATTATTATTTTTTACCAATTAGCAGTTCTGTTAAAACGTTTGGATTTTCCCACTGGGTCTGCCTTAACATTACATTTTATGGTATTTTATTCTCTGTGCTATGATTAAATGGGCCATGCTCTATTTATTGTATGTTTAAATGCTTTTTTATGGCAACACGTCAGATTAAGTCACTTTTATACAGAAATTAAAAATCTCATGTGGTTTGAAAAGGAAAATTGGTTTTCAAAAAGTGATGTGATATGCGTGATATTAATATGTCAAAGGTCTGTTGTCATATTTCTGCAGCAGAAGTATTTATTCTGAATCAGAATCCTTTTTATTGTCATTATGCATATGCTTCCATACACATGACCAAATTGCAGTTGGAAGTCTTTCAGCAAAAGACAAATGGCATAAATAGACTTTCAAAAGTATGAACACAAATAAAAAAAAAGTAGAAAATATATGAATATAAACATGGTTAACATTCTTAAAATCAGTGTATTCTGTGTTGCTTTAAATTATAAAGTGTTTCTGCTGTGCCTAATATGTGTGTTTTTTTAGTAAGATGATTATTTGGTGATACAATCGTTGCTCAAACCCTTAATAAACAAAGTCTTTGTAAATTCGGGCTTAATGTAAAACAGCATTATAATAAATGTTGTGTATTTACAGGTGGATTTCCAGTTTTATATATTTTGATCCCATCAACAACAACATTCAACATTATTTTCCCCCAGATTTCATTACATTATGCTGTTTAGACAGGATTGCCAGAAAGCCCTACACAAACAGCTTTATACTAAAAATCATGTGCTTTAGCGTGAGAGCAGCACAGACAGCGCAGGATAACCCATCTGCTTGACTGTTCCAACAGTACTTTCAAATGCATCAAGATGTAATAACACTGCACCTCATGAATACGCACTGAGGCGGCTTTAAGGCTGTCCGCAGGCCATTTCTATATGTTATGTTACTCATCCTGACATTTAAACGCAGAGTGGAATCAGGGGGAACTAATTTGTAGTTTGCACTGTGGCCATCAGGTGGCGCTGGAGAGGCTTCACGGTCCCACCGAGATAGTTGAATGGGATCCCAGTGTGATCTGGCACAGAGGCGGGAGGGGAGCACAACGTACAAGTCCTGGAGGAGGTTGGAGCCAAAAGCACTCTGCTGCCCGACTTTCATCGACATTCTTCCGTCTGTCCGGCCCGCAGAGCTGAGCCAAACGTTCACGGTGCGTAATTACGCACGGAGACGACAGATCCGCGGTGTTGCTCGCCGTGGAAACCCGCGGACAAAGGAAGGCGGACAGGCTGGAGTACAACAACTGACTTGAGCGGAGAGGAGTACTGTTGGAGGGGGAACAGGGGAATCTGGAGTCGGAAGTGATTTGTCTTTTTTTTTTTCTTTTTTCTTTTTAGCAATGTGACTTACGGACAGGATTTCAGGGAAGAAAAGAATCGTTGTGGAGACAGAAGGAAAAAAACAGAAAGAGAAAGTGAGTGGAATCTGTTCCAAAAACAGCATCCAGATCTTCGGAGCATGGGGTAAGTTGAAGATTTGTGGCTCAGTCTTTCACACGGTTCCTCTCTGCTGTCTGGAAGTGTTTTAGTCAGCTAGCGAAATGCAAAACGGGTTAAAAGTGAACTTTGTGGCGACTTGCGGTTTCTTTTAGGGGAACGCGACTGCTTGATCTGGTTAAACTGCACCGTGTGAAGCCTTTAGGAGCAATCGATCAGAATGTTATCCTCAGTTCACACGTGACACTCTGCTGTTTCCTTTGTTTACATCCTGGTGGACATCACCGAGAGAAGGATCCTTCATTAGTGAACCGCACGGCCTGACCTCGTTTCATCAAGTCTGACGTCCGTTTAAATGACAGCTGCGACCACAAGAAGGTCGAAGTTAGATGCTGAAAGATCCTGATCGTGTCACATTAAGCTCTGGTTGACACACAGGAGGGTTGTTTTAAACTGATTAAGGTACTTTTGTGATAAAACCTACAAACAGAGGTCATTCATGCCACTTGCAGTTAATAGACTGACTGTGATTTCCTTTTCCTCTATTCTGTTACTCTATTTGTATCAGCTACACACACACACACACACACACACACCCACACACACACACACACACACACACACACACAGGGATCTTGGACCACTTCCAGACCGATTGTTGTGCAGGGGATTCTGGGTGGGTTTGCTTTGGGAGGCTACTGGTGACATGCTGTGCTCAGTCTCATTAACTCTGTGTGTGTGTGTGTGTGTGTGTGTACTTGTGTGTGTGTACTTGTGTGTGTGTGTTGAATTATACATGCAGGCCTCCAGCATGGTTCAAACACACCTGAACCCTCCTCACATTACCAGAGTCCGTGCTGTCAGCCTCCCACCTCTGGGACAGTTTTGTGACATTTTAATTGAGCTGCTCCTTAAATGACTGAACAGGATCATCAGCGCTCTGTCGTCTTTAATGGACTTTGACTGATGCATTTTTTGCGGTTTGTGACTATAAAAATACATGAACATTGCTGCCTGAGTTAACATGCCCCACTATACATTTCCTTATCAAAAGATCACGTATTAGTGCATATCCCATTATGGTCTTATATTCTGTTTGCTTCCAGCTTAACAAAGGTGTGGAGGAATCCAGGTGATATTTTTGGGGTATTAGATGTGGTAAAACTAGCAGTAATGCAGCAGTGTTGGTGTTCACCTGTTTATTGCCTTCATGTTAACAACAGCTACATCGCAGCTCATTCGCAGGACCCCACAAAGGAGAGTGGTCGTAAAGGTGAACTTGGAACGTCCTTAAAGCCTCAAATGAGTTGCACAGAAACTAATGGCGTGCTCAGGGTGTCATGCAGCGCTCATAAAATTCATTCATCAAGTTTACAGCCGGCAAAGTGCTAAATAACTGAGATTCCAGCATGAATTGTGATATTTGGCTTTAACTCACAATGAGGGTAGCAAATTGTCTCTCAGTTTAGTTTCAAAAATCACCGAAAATAATCCCCGGTGGGTCATTGCTGAACCTCTGCTGTTCACTGCATGTTTACATAAACTATGTGACCTTAGTTTCTCCGTCATATTCCAAATGTAATGGACATTATTAGACTCACTGCACAGAAAGAAAGCTCTGAAATGTGTTGATGCCAACATGACAGACTAAGTGGAGCTGGCAGTCAGCGCGTGGCATCGTGCCACAATGTCGACATAAAAAGCTTAAAGTGGACCGTCCGCCATTCGGCTGATGTCAGTGGCAAACACCATAATGGGAACATCAGTCCTTTGACACTAACAAACAATCGAACATCTGGGCTGATGGCCTGTGTTCACTGCATTTACCATTTCAGAGCTCGAACGAGACATCAGCTCTGCTTCAGCCGTCTGTGAGCAGCAGATCTCAGTTACCTGGATTTAGTCGCTGGGCCACCCTGCACACTCAGACAGCAACCTGGACAACTCCTGATAAACAGCCTGCGTCTCCTCCACACACTTGACAGAAGGAGGAGAATCTCGATTAAGAGCCACTTCAGGTCCATAAACAAAATGAGTGTTTGTCACGCAGGTTCTTTCATGCTGTGTGCAGCTTGTCTTAAAGCACTTATCCTTGTCATCTAACCCATGCAGGCGCCTGCACAAGTACAACCTGTGATTTGATGGAGATGTAGTCATGATGATCCTGTAACAACAATGTGGTCACGTCATATTCTGAGTTAAAGAGGAGCGCCTGAATGCATCGTATCAAAAGTGGACAGTGTGCAGCTGAATATGTGGATGTGGGGGCAGAAAATGGTTTGCCAGTTATGATCTGTGCATAAGAAAAAGAAATGCGTTTGCAGGAGCCTCTGGACTGACTCATTATTACATACAGTACGTGTTAATGAGCCACTTTCCACAGCCTCCAGTGTGACAAATCTGTAGAGCCACCATGTTTAAGTGGAGCTGTGATTTTGGCGTTTGTTTTCGTGAGCCTCGAGTGAGTCTGAGTCTTTTTCTTGTGTTTTCATATCAGTCGAGGCAACGCTGCGATTCAGTTTGGTGTTTTCTTACTTTGGGGGTTTTCAATTCATAAGCATGTCTGACCTACATCAGATTGGTTTTTACCATCTTTAGGCTACTTCAAGCATTTTCCCTCCAGCTGTTCTGTGTAGAAAATGTTTGGCTTGATACTGGTTCGGTCCTCAGTATGAACGAATGCGCATCAGCTGGAAAACCTTTGACTGTAACTCCTGATAAGCTCCACAGGTATGTTTCACCCTGTAACTTGGACCCTCTTTCTTCTTGTTCTGCTGCAGAGGAGTTGTCTGCGAGCTGTAAAATGTACCCGATACACCGAGAGAGGTACAAGCACACTGTTGTCTCTGTGTTGTGGCTCTGCATGACAGGGATGGGCGATCCCATAAGTGTAGGCTTTCATCTCCGACCAAATGATGCTGAACTTCAGATCACTGTTACTGATACTTTCACTTTGCCCCAGCAAATGCTCATGATGAGTTTTTTTTTCTTAATTTATTAGTGATGTGATGAATATTGACGCTATTTGGCTAATAAAGCAAGTGTCAAAATGACTTTAATGTCCCTGTAAAATTTGAACTAGGGCGGCCATTAATGTAAATGTCAACGCTGCATCATGAAATGGAGAGAAAAACTTTTGTGCTTCGGTATTGATACATTGGAGATCCATCCGCCCATCCCTACTTTATTAAATATTTATTTGCCTTTGAACAAAATCCACCCTCATCTCATCCCTGTAATGTTAATCCTCCCCTCAGTATCTGTGCAAACTGCAACAGACTGTGAGATGTGAATCACACAGTGGAGGTTTCATGCTTCTCGTGATGTGCAGATGTTGTCAGCATGTTGTCCTGCTCTCGCTGTCATCTCCTGGTGTCCCTTTTATCGTATCGTCCTCCTGTCACTTGCTCCATTGCAGCTCGGCTGCTCCATTTACTGTTGGATTGTTTAAACTGTTCATCGTGTGCTCTCGGCATGTTCTGCACGTCAAACCTTAATGTTCAAAATGCATAAAACTATATGTGGTGGTGTTTCTGACATGCAGTGACTTGAATGTGCAACATCATGAAATGCCTCAACTGACTCATGTCAAGTTGACCACAGACACGAAAGAATTAAATGTTCCTCACTCAGGTTTCTGTCCGAGTGCTGTTTGGACGACTGAACACAGTCCTTGTGGAAAACAGACGACAGATTCACTGTGAAATACTCTTGAAGGTGCAGGAGTTAAGATCTGTACAAGACGTTTCTATTTAATGAAGCTGCAACTCTATTCGTCAATCAACCGAAAACTAATCAGCTGTTTTTAGATTCATTTATATGTTTGAGTCATTTCTTCAGCTAAAATGCTCGATATTGGTGCTTCACAAAAATGAATATTTGCAGCATTTCTTTGCCGTATTTACAGAAAACTGAATTAACTTTGAGTTTTTACACCGTTTCGCTTTTCTCTGATACTTTAGAGTGAAACTGAATGATGGAGAAAATAATCTGCAGTTTAATTTCAGAAGTTTAGAAGCACACTTTTGATTACAAGCTCACTAATTAATTAACAGTTTGTATCTTGTTTCATTTCCGTACACACAAGCAGGTAAAACCATCACAACGGGTTGTTTCAGTTGAAGTTCCCTGCTAACACCTAACTCCCTTTAAAACAACAAAATTCTATTTTTCACATATTTTTTTTTCGCACTGTTTAAATTTGCATTAAAGAAATATTGTGTAACATGTTGATTAGTCATCTTTGCAGGTTTTGTTCGCCATATTTGTGTGACTCAAGCTGTTTCCCCGAGGCAGCTGAAGCTGTCTTTGTGACAAGCTGAGCAAATATATTTCTGGCTCCACACTCATACGGACGTAAATATGCTTTTGATCTTGTCATCTAAGAAAGTGAAAGTGCTTATTACCCAAACTGTTTCCTCAACTCAGAAACACTCTTTACAGTCTTGTTCTGACCGCTGAATACTAAGTGGCGGGGTAGGTCACCGTATCATCTCTCTACATAATTACCAAAGAGTCATATGCTGCGATGAAGATATTACGGCCCATATAATCTCATTTGCTGCTGAAATGTGTTGTAACGTCACTGGGCAGCGTCCCTGTGCAGCTCAGAGGACGTCTAAACTTTGTTTTCAGTGTGAACATGATCGGGTAATCTGCAGCATAATGCCATAAAAACTGTTAAGTGTCTCCCACTGGCCAAGGACAAAGCAGCTGCTCTGCGGGGAGAAGAGCTTCTTAATTACTGTTTTGGAGACATGCACAGTTGCATGAATAGCCAGTCATCTTGCCTCACTCTCTTTCTGTTCATTTCCTCTCGCCCTGTTTCATTGGCCTGACAGCATGTAGCGGTGCTGAGATGTTGAGATGAAGGATCAGCTGTCTCTACCCTGACCTTCATATCCTGAATACAGAAAACACTCTGCTTTGTGTCACCTTCACAGCTCCGACTGCGGCAAGTTATCAGTCAGACTCCTGCATGAGGAGCTGACCTTCAGATAAG
Organism: Stegastes partitus; assembly: GCF_000690725.1. Lineage (NCBI taxonomy): Eukaryota > Metazoa > Chordata > Actinopteri > Pomacentridae > Stegastes > Stegastes partitus. The sequence continues at coordinate 90,142 of NW_007578195.1, read as the reverse complement.
CGCGGTGCAGCTGTTTAACACAACACCCGGCTCACGTTTTGGGATTTTTTTTCCCGAGTGTCGTGCCAGTTTAAGTCAAACCAGAGAACCACAAAGCGTCTCGGTGAGTTGGTCGACATCTCCTGATCAGAGAGCGACCATAATCCCGTAAAGCTTCCGCCCTCGCTTTGTGCCAGAGCAGGAGAGCGGGCCAGCGTATACGTTTGGGTTGTGCTTTGAGATGTGGGGACTTGTTGAGCAGCTACGGTATGAGTTGGCGTTTCTCCCGTGCTGCGCTATTTCGGTATGCAGTTGTAAGCGTGTCGTGTTGCGCACCAGACACGTTTGCTGGCTCAGGACGGTGGGCACGAGGCTGCTGGTTCTCAGAGGTCAGAGGAAGTGGACCCTTAAAGGAGAAGTGCTGTCAGGAACAAAGAGAAGAAGAAGAGCACTTTTCCTGCTTTGGAAAGCCTGAAGTTTCCAGACAGTGTAAACTCCCAGTTGTGTGTTGTCTTAACGCCCTGATAGTGAAAAATGATGCTCTCATTTAGACTGAATTTAACTAATTTTAGACGGATGCAGAAACCAGGACAAACCCGTGTTTTTGGGTCAAAATGTGGAATTAAACCTTGTTTGAAATGTAGGAGCCTTTTATGTACTGACAGCATCTTCTCTGTAGCTCTTCTCAGCTGGAGAATCTGAATCAGGTAAAGTGAGCAGAAGTTTTTCATGTGGTGAAAATAACACGATGGAGTTTCAACAGACCCTCTACAGTCCTCACAGCGTCACATCTTCAGCGTAGTCGCAGCTTTGCAAAGCTGACAGCTCCGCTAAAGAATAAGCTCACAATTAAACACCGCTGCCACGTGGCCACACATCAGAGCACATTTCAAATCTTTGTAACTGCTCCTCTTCCTTTAGTCCTGTGAAGACATCCCTTCCTGGAGTGATGTAAGCGTGAGGGATGAAAGGTGAAATACATTTCAAAGGTCAAACAAAGCTGATGCGAGGCTTCAGCAGCGACCCAGACGAATCAAGTCATTATCTTCCAAAGTCACAGTCTTCTAAGTGCATTATTGCTGTTGGTCTGCTGCAATGAAGCACCAGGGAAACGAAAAGATGAGACTTTGCCACAAAAAGATTGATAGGGAAAATTGCTTCATATTGATTCAAACGCCTGTTTTTTTTAGCCACAAATTAATAAAATCTTTTAGTTTTCAGAATTGAGAAATTATTTGTAATGGAAAGAAGAACAAATGTTTGCTAGGAAGCGGGATGGGGGTAGAAGCACGAGCTACCTGCTGACAGTATCAGAGAGATGAGTTACTGGTGCATTAGGAGCTGTCTTCAGAATATGGCCCATTATAGTATAGTATGATAAAATATTAAAGTTACACAGTCAGTCCGCCTCAGAGAGATGTCTCCATCAGTTGAATGGCTGCCGTATTGTTCCTGTTCCTCTAGTTACATGGACTTTTATCAGCAATTCACATTTCAAATGGCACATTTCCATTTTCTGTGTCTCACATGTTTTTAACAACATGTAACTGAGGTTTAAGTTAAGAGTTCGTGATCCACTGGGGAAGGAGTTGTGGTGAAATATTCCCACACTCTCTATCAAAAAAGACTACAGGTGGGATGTAAGAATGTCAGTACATGATGTGTTCAGAGTCAGGAGGGAAAACGATCACAGCAGCAGTGTCAAAAAACGTATTCACGTGGGAGACAGACTTCTGAAGTGATGCTTTAATGGAGATCGAAGGGAAGAAGATGTTGTTTTCTGCACACACCCTGATGTTCCTGCTTTAAGCGCACGCTGATGCAGTATGTCGTCACGCTGTTGGAGACGCTGCGGGCTGCGAGTGACATTAAGATGAAATGATGAATTGCTTTTCAAAATAGTTCATTTTCTGTCCAGTTAATGAGTTTCTATGCTGATGATATCATTATATATAGTGTTTGTGAGTTAAAGTAGAGCGAACTTGACTTTGACCTCGTGGCAGCTTACTTACAGTCGATCACAAGCAGCAGAACTTTAGTTATTTTCGGCGGTGGCAGTGATTGATACAGAGCTGTGTGTGGACAGAAGAGAGAAACCACCAACGCAGCAGACATTAACGATGACACTTCCTTCCTCATATTTGCTCTTGGGACTGAATCTGTCTTTAAGCAATGCAAAGATTGTCAGAAATTCAAATGCTTGCATACCTGTACATTTTAAAAAAACATACAGTCTTCCTCAAGTGTATTCAGACCCTTCCATTAAAGAAAAGGCAAAATTCACAACAGTCACTCAAATAACTAGAAACTGAAAAAAGTAGTAATAAATAAAAATGTGCTAAATTATAATTGTGTGAAATATGACATTGCTTTTGAATTGTGGTTGAAAAGAATAATAAAAAAAACTGTCTTGGACTAATTATTGTTCAGCTAAATATTAGTTTAGGTCCCATCATGCTTGTTTTTTTTTTTTTTTAAGATTTCTGTTGAACCACAATTCAAAAGCAACGTCATGATTTTCATTAAATTTTTATTTATTACTACTTTTGTCGATTTTAGCTTATTTCAGTGACTGAAGCTGTTTTTTCCTTCTTTAATGGGAGCGTATGAATACATTTGAGGACGTCTGTAGATGTTGAAATGGGATTCAGAATAATTCAGCATTGGTCACACGTCATTTGTATACGCCTCTATACAGGGTGTTTTTGTTCTCCTTTTTTGACCCTCATTTGACCTCTTTGTCATCTCTCTCCTTTTTTTTTTATCAGACCTCGTTGCCTTTTCAAGTGTGAACGTCGGCTTTAAAGCACAACCAATGCGATTTCTGGCAGCGGTTTCGGCAGCTTTGCGCTCCCCCCTCCCTCCCTCCAGCCTGTTTATGGCCCACACAGCTCAGAGGCTCCATTATTGGCACTTTGAGAAGTATTTTCTCAATGAACGACTGGCTGAGTCTGACTGCAGGGAGGGTGCAGCTTCTGTTTTACTGATCGGAGGTTCGGCGTGAATGGGTGCCGAGGTTAAGAAGAGAGATGAAGAGAGCAGCGAGAGAGGATTAGAAAGTGATGACTTGGGGCGAAGCTCACGCAGCAAAGCCACCGTGTGTGTGTGTGTGTGTGTGTGTGTGCGTGTGTGCATGCATGTCGAGCTACACACCAAATAAGAAATACTAAACATTCTACACTGAACTCCACTGAGCATTTTCTTGATTCACGCTTCCAGTTTATCTACATTTTGATGACGTATCAGTCTGAAAGTATTCAAACATAAAATGATTGAACTCAGTGTGACATATCAAATCAAATGGTTTAAAAGTATTACTATTTTTTAATGTTTTGTGTGTATATATACAGCATAAATACTATATTAATGAGTGCGTTGCTCAGGAGCACCTCAGCGCTGTGCTGATTTTATTCTTCACAGTCGTCCCACTGTGAGATACTCGAGAGGTCGGTGGCTCTTTGTGCAGACTTTCCTCTCAACTCTGTGGACTTTACTGATGGGAAGAATCCACTGTGTGTTCATATGATATTGAAAGGGCAGCCAGAGCAGAATTGCACATTGAAAAGGAAGAGGAAAAGTAAACAGAACACAGAGAGTGTTGTTTTTATTTACACAAACCACATCAGAACGTTTCCTGAATATGTATTTTTTTCTTTTACAAGCAGTTTGGTCACAACTGAAGAACAGACTCAGCCTACATATAATTCATTTAGTTATTAGTCTCTTCCTACTATGTTCTTTGATGTGGTTTACTTGCATCCTACATCTAGGGATTCATTTATTATGATTTCTAAGTTGCCTGCTTACTTTCATGGAGGCCTGTCCTATTCAGAGTTTCTGACCGATGCATCAGCTCCAGACGATGGTTTCTGTGTTGTGCATCATTGCTGATGCTCTTTCATGTTCTTGTTACGATTCTAAATGTTCTATCATCCATTCATGCTCCGTTTTGCTGCAGTCAGTTGCAGTGACCGCTGCGCTGCCCCTACAGACTGCAAGCTTGCAGTAATGTTATTTAAATATTTAACAGCTCATAAAACAGTTACAAATTCATAAAAAAAGCAATGTGTTTATTAGCTGGCTGATTGTCTGTTAAAGATGAAGAGAGAAATGAAACACATTTCAATTCAGGTACGCTTTCTAATTTCCTTTATAGAACTATTTCAGCATTAAATTGTTAACAATAAGGCCTAAAGAATAAATGCTAACTACGAAGAGTTTAAGAGTCAGCAAGTCATATTAAACAAATACAGAAAGTGCATAGCCTCCTCTAATGAATACCAAATGGACTCAAATACTGACGTCAATTCTTTCAAAAGAATCGTCAGAGAAACGGAGTCAAGCTGTGGTTCTGCTGACAGATGAGTCGACTCTGAGTCAACTCAGGACTGATTCCATGTGCGATCAATTCCTAATTATGAGACCGATATTTGTTTGTTGCCATAGATTTTACTCTGGCATTAGTTCCTCCATGAAGTCCCCACTTGCCCCTCTGCTCTCTTCACTGCAGCTCGAGCTCACCAGCTCACCTACAGCTCTGCTCAAACACTGTGAAACTACTTTCCACAAATGCAAGTTAGAGTAATTTGGCCATACATGTTCGGAAACCATTTCTGAAGATGACTAATGACACAGAAAGCCCCATCCTGCAATAACATTGGCTCTTTACGTTTAGAAACATTCAGCCTCGCTGTTGGCTTCTTATTCCTCTCATGACGTGTCTTCTAGCGTATAAAAAACACACCGTATGAACATGTTGTCAAGGTTAAAAACTTTCATTTTTGTGCATGATCTGCTTTTTTTCAATACTTTCAACAAGGCAGCAGAAATGTAGATCAATATTTACACTGACAAGACAATAAAGAGGATATCTATACATTTGCTTTTCTCATGTTAGAAGTTTTTGTACGGGAAGATCCACTGTCAGTTTAAATCTACATAAGCTATGAGTCTTATCCTAGCGGAGGAAGTGAACCATTATCGTAGACGTCTGAGCAGGACTTTGAAGCTGAGCGTGAAGGCCTGCAGAGAGAATGCAGCCACGTAGGTCAGAGGAAGTGTATTCCAGCCTCCTTGTTCTCTGGTGGCTCCCCATAGAAAGCTCAGCCCTGGTGCTGTCTGTATTCCAGCTCGTCCAGATGGAGTTATCATACAAGTCCCTCTGTTTATGGCCTGTGCTGCAGGCAGCCGCCAAATACTGTCGTAATATTTTCCTTTCCCTGAGAGGAATTATTTCATCTGTGAGGCTGAGAATGAGCTTGCATGCTCAGCAGAAGCCTTTCCAAGAGACAGACTGTAGGAGGAGAGGGCCTGTTTGTTTGGTTTATTCCGACATTTCATCAGATCTCTCTTCCTGTATGTGCTCCCATATCCACGAAATTCATCTGAATGCTTCATGACAATTAATTTATCATGAGGGCGGAGTGTGGCTGCCGGCCTCGGGGCTGCGTGCCTCCTCCTCTGTCTGGTGTCACCGCTGTGCTTTTAAGAGGGATGTAGAGTAGAGCCTGCGGATTAGAGGAAACCTTAAACTTCAGTCATGAGCTCAGGCTCAGCCGCTTTCCTCTCCCATCCTCTGACAATGGTGGAATATAAAGTCAAGGTTTTCTTAAGGCAAACTCTCAGAAGTCTTATTGGCTTGTTGGCGCTGCATTTAATCATCATATGATCCAGATGTGACAACCCCCCACCTCCCCCCAGCTGCGACACTCTGCTGCAGACTTGTGTACCAATAGGGAGGCGTGCAGAGGTGAAGATAAAATGTCCCAGGAAGGCGTGAGCGGTGGTTGTGCCCGTTCAGGTTCGAGCCACACTTGAGAATTCAGCTCCGCTCCCCCCGTTGGCTCAGATCCCAGCAGAGCTTTCTCTCCTGCCGCTCCGAGGTTTTGCCTGTCTGTGTTTTTCTGTCTATTCCACTCTGACCCTGAATACAAATTAAAATGAAATCCTGAGGAATGCACTAGCTCCTTAAATGAAAAGTGGTTTTATAACAGGCTGGTCTGTCCGAGTCTCCCTGACAGAACCAGCTCACGAGCTTCTCCAGTAACTCACATTAGTTTTCTCAAGTCTACTGAATATAAAGGCAGTTAGTTTTTAAGTTATTGGTTGTGTAACCTGCTGATTTTTTAATAGACAAAAATAATTTTGATAGTTGATTAATCGTTTAAGGGCTGCAAGGTGGCTCAGTGGTTAGCACTGTTGCCTCGCAGCAAGAAGGTCGCCGGTTCGCGTCCCAATGAGGACACCCGGGATCTTTCTGCGTGGAGTCTCCATGTTCTCCCCGTGCAGCGTGGGTTCTCTCCGGGTTCTCTGGCTTCCTCACACAGTCCAGAAATATGCTGAGGTTAATTGGTGATTGTAAATTGTCCGTAGGTGTGAATGTGAGTGTGCTTGGTTGTCTGTCTCTAAGTGTAGCCCTGTGATAGACTGGTTACCTGTCCAGGTGTCCTCTGCCTTCACCCTGAGTCAGCTGGGATAGACTCCAGCCCCCCATGACCCTAGTGAGGATTAAGGTGTAGAGATGATGGATGAATTAATCGTTTAAGTATTTCTTAAGCAAGATGACAAACATTTGTTCCAGCTTACCTGCTTATACATCAAGAGAAAAGTGTGCGTTTTCATATCGTGTGCTACAAATTCCATTATGTGGAAAGGGCACTGGCTGTAATAATAGTAATCTTGTAAATTTGACGTAATTTTCTTATATTTCCCAGTGAATGTGTACATTTGAAAAGTGTCATATTTTATGTGTGCACCTGCCAGCAAGTCATCAGGATGAGAGCAGACATAATAATATGTTGATTCCACTACAGTAGAGGCCGGATGTTCTCTGCAATTAGGTGGAAAACATATGTGCATATATCTGCATCGGCAGCCTGCCAAAAGGAGTTGGAAAATATCGGCTACTGTATCAGCACAAATCCAATATCTAATCATTCCTGTGTGGTATTCTGTGTAGTGATCGAGCAAGAAGGGCTTCAGTGTGACTCACATGCAGCGTGGGTTCTCTCCGGGTTCTCCTGCTTCCTCCAACAGTCCAGAAACATGCTGAGGTTAATTGGTGATCCTAAATTGTCCGTAGGTGTGAATGTGAGTGTGCTTGGTTGTCTGTCTCTAAGTGTAGCCCTGTGATAGACTGGTTACCTGTCCAGGTGAACCTGCCTTCACCCTGAGTCAGCTGGGATAGACTCCAGCCCCCCATGACCCTAGTGAGGATTAAGCGGTGTATAGATAATGGATGGATGGATATTCAAATGAATGTATCTTTTCCCTTTTTTAAGATCTGTGGCTTCATAAGTTTGTCATTCTGCACAGAAGACATTAAGTTCTGAGTTCTTTGTACCTCTGGCCATGGTTGTGCTGTTTCCATAGAGGTGCATGACTTTATATTGCAGTGAAAAAAGAGCTCACAGTGAGTGAAAAATGTGACAGGAGCAAAAAAAAAAAACAAACAAAAAAAACACCCAGAGGCTGTTGGAGATCCAGCGACTTAAAAGAACAGTTTGTTTGGTTGTTGCTATATGAAATTTTTATGCCACATTTGCCTGAAATGAAAATCTGTACACAACATTTCAACATAAATTAACAGACAAAAAAGCAAGTCGCTGCCTGTAGCTTCCTCTCTTCGTGTCACATTTCAGGACTCCGCTGGTCGCTTCACAGTCTTCAGGGCGACACGATGAGACTGGCGCAGATAAAAGCAGAGTGATGCTTCATGTTGTCGACCCCTTTAATTACTGAGGTGTAATCTGAACACAGCTCTCCTTTCACTCATGCATAGATGACTAACACGCAGTGGGTATGCAGGCGGGGGAGGGCTGGCCGGATGTATGGATGACCTGGAATAGATTTACAATAATTGATCCACATGACCTCTCACTGTATGTAGGCCTTTGGCTCGCTGCAGGAAAAGGCCGTCAGCACAACGCTGCATGGTGGTACCAAGTAACACACTGTTCTGATGCAGCCATTTATAAAAGTACTTTTCAGAGGTAATTATTGTACCTTTGAATCTATATTTATCAGAGCAGCTATAATTCACACACAAAGAATACGATTAACCTAGATATGCAACACAATGCATCATTATAAAGTGCACAGCGGTCTATAAAGTGGATAACATGAGCTCCACCTCAACCAACTACAGACCAGCATTGTTATTTATTGACATTTTTGTCTGTATTGGATGAGTAGAAACAGAACAGACATGAGGTGAAGACAGCAGGGGGTCAAACAGTTATATGAGCTACTGAACAACTCAGTACTTCACGTTCTTTTTTCTTCTTAAAGTAGATTTTACTGAAGTTATATAGAACATCACACAGAATATAAATCTAAAAGGGAAACGACAGACGACCTGCGTTTGTGGTTTGTACAGTTAACAAGGTTAAACCTCTTCCAAGATGAGGATGCACATACGGGATGTTTAGTCACATTTTTTTTAAATGATGTGCTGTGGTTATGAGATTTAGAGTTAAGTAGAGAAAAGGCAGAAGAAAAAATAACGTGAAAGCTTTAATAGAAGAGCTTTAAAAAGGATTCAAAAAAATGTTAATGCCTTATTGTCAATGAGGAAGTTCATCTAACTTTGGATTGCAGAGAGCAGTGATGGCTATGGATGGTAACACGGTGTGATGTACTGGGCGCCACAGTTATGACATCAACATGGAAAAAATTAAATTAAAGGTCCCACATTTAGAAGAATCGTTTTTCATTGTGTTACATCGTTGATATAACCTGGAGCTATAAAGATATAAGATACTTCTGCTCTTCCTCTAACCAGTCACTCCAGATCCATTTCAGAGCTGCTGCTAAAATACAGATTTCAGAACCACACACACATGAGTTAAGAACAACAACTGTGTTACAGATTCCCTGTTGGCAATGGGGAAATGGCTGCCTCTGGTGGACACCTGAGCCCTGAAGCCTCTCATGATTCCCGGATGCAAAACAGGTGTGCCACTGGAGGGCTGGAGCCTCAAAACCTGGCTTATTTGCCAACTGAAATCAGGTGAGAGAAGTAGAGCTGGTGGCATGCATTTGAGGCTGGTCAGTGAGCTGCAAACATCTCTCCATAGATCTGAAGTGCCCTGGGAATCCCTTTTCAACAAACCCATGAGTGACTGATCAGTAAGATAATTTCTTCTTTATTTGGGGGGGGGTAATTACTGGTTGATGTTTAGTTATGTTTTCTTCAGTTGATTAGTCACTAATTTTGTGTTGGGGTTATTGTTTTGTTATTCAGAAAAGCATGGACATGAAGCAATCAATAAATGTTGCAAACCCACTCCATTGACTGTGTCTCTTTGGCCGGAGATGCTATGGTGGTCAGCATTCACCAGTGTTATATTAACGAGTGAAGAGAAATCTCTAATATGTTGTGAAATTGGTGACATTTCCATGTCAGATGATCGCTACCTAAGGACGCCCACGATCTTTGTGCGTGGAGTCTCCATGTTCTCCCCGTGCAGCGTGGGTTCTCTCCGGGTTCTCCGGCTTCCTCCCACAGTCCAGAAACATGTTGAGGTTAATTGGTGATTGTAAATTGTCCGTAGGTGTGAATGTGAGTGTGCTTGGTTGTCTGTCTCTAAGTGTAGCCCTGTGATAGACTGGTTACCTGTCCAGGTGAACCTGCCTTCACCCTGAGTCAGCTGGGATAGACTCCTGTATTTAAAGCTACAGATGCGGAAATGGTCTGTTTAAAAAAGGTCTGCAATATGGTGTTATAGGATCAGAAAAAGATGAGCCGCCTTTGCAGTATTTTGAGCTGAAAATCTAAAAGACACATTCTAGAGACGTGTTTCATTAATTTGCTGAAATGGGGCAAAAATACGGGACCTTTACTGTTTAGGTTCATTCAGTAGCTGTGTAGACACACTCTCACTGACCTGCTCCTAAACACCATCCTACTGTTTTGTAGAGGACTTCTTGGCATTGAATGTGTCTGTTATCTTATTTGTCAAACCATGGTTAAGGTCAAGAAGTAGTCTCAACTTTTATGCCAGCATAAGCAAGTGCTCAGACAAAAGCCACGTTTTAGATTTACAGTTCCATGACAACAATGTTCAGAAGCACCAGAAGAGCTCATGAATGGACCTAATTACCTTTCAATGTCAGTATCCCAATAAAAGTTTTTATTCCAGGCAGCCAGCTGATGGTGTTTGTGAACCGGCCTTGTGAAGTTCGTGCTTTCAGTCGACATAAATGCGGTACCTTGTCATCCTGTCAGGTTAGAGATGCTGGCTTGAAGCTGTAGCTGCAGTTTCACTTGTTTGCTCTCTCTCTCTTTATTTTTTTTGACAGTCCTTTAGGCTGTCAGATATGAGCAGCTGTCTCCTTCTACCCAGTCATGCAAGGTTTCACTCTCACAACACCAGATTTAATTAAAAGCTACACAGATTTGTGTTAATTGGATCAGGTGTGTGTATAGTAGAAGACACTCCAGCATGCAGGCTGTGCTGCTCTTTGCTGCGCTGCGTCGGTTCAGACGAGGCCTCTGTGACGGCTGCTGGGCTGTGTTTGTGCTCCTTCACCTCAGGAGGAATTTAATCCAGTTTTAATCTGCTCATATCATCAGACCACGACGTGATGCATCCTGTCTGAGCTGATTAGCTTGACGGCCTTTTCACAGTGCAACGTGAAGACGGGCCAAATGAATGACGGGGCTTTAATTTCTGTGTGATCCGCTGTGACAGCTGGGAGCCGACGAGCAGTCACTCATCACTTCTCATTAAGATGAGAATGTGATAGAGGGGAGATCCTGACAGAAGCCATTACGCTTTGATGTTAATTCTTATTTATTTTGGCTTATTGGCTTATTGCCTTAAAGTCCTGGTTATCTGTTATGCAGCCAGATAATGAGTTTTATTGAGTCTAATTAAGTGCATTCATGGTGTTGTTAATTTGCCTGATTCATATCTGATGTTTTGAGAAGGGTTTTACCTCCTGACAGTGAGATGCGTGTTACCGTCGACCACGAGCCTCAGATCAAACTCTCCCACATGAAGAGCTGCTGGGAGACACCCTGAACATTAGCTTGTTTTTTCATGAACGTAAGAACACACTTTTATGGATTTACACACGTTCCTATTGTTGAGGTGCACACACCAGCTCTGTGCTCACTACATCTTTTTATTTGTCAAATTGTTGCTCGAGTGGTCTTGTTCAAGGGCAGCTGCACACTGACTGTAAAAGGTGATAGCAATGAGTCACACTCTGAAATTTGATGCAATGACTAAATGCTTTAAAGCAACAGTCATGTCGGCTGACGGACATCCTGTTGTTTAGTTATTGTCCTTATTTAGAAAGGACACAAACGATGAGTTTTAGGAGCAGTTTTATCATCATAAATGGACTTATTTTTCAAACCGTGATAATTTTTGAGCTTGGCACCGATGGGCAGGGTAAGAAAAGAACGGGTTTTCATGGCCAAGTGATGCACTCGTGCCAACCTCATGTTTAACTTGAGCTAAATTTAGCTTTTCAGACTTTTTGCAACTCGAGTGACCAACAGCGATTCATCTGTAGCCGTGTTTCCTGACATGTTTTCCAAAGCATTTGGTGACAGCTTTGCAAAGTTAGATTGTGTGAAGAATCCTTTGGTAGCATTTTTCTGCTTGTTTTCTGATTAGAAAACATTATTTTGTGTCAGTGTTGACTATTTATACGTCCTGTTTTGGTTGGTGTTTCACAGGTAGCAAACAAGCAGTAACTTCTGGGGCTAAAAAATGAAGCCAACAATTGCAGTTTCCGTAATGGCCACTTGAGGCTCCTCCAAAAGTGAGTCAATCCCCATTGACCTCCATGTTGGAATGTCCTTCTTTATAGCAGAAATAAACATGTTCACAGCTTGGCACAAAAACAGTTTTGGTTTCTGTAGCTGATTTCATTGTTCATGGCAACTATATAGAGGGTTAATCTTTATATAGGTCACCCATTTGAATGATATTAAGGCTTAAAGGGATGCATTATTAAGGGCTTGGCTGCTTTGAGTGACAGGTCGTTATTGTCACAGTTAATGACCTAAAGACGTTTGCATGGACCTCCTCAGTTCCACTCCTGTTGCACCTCTTTGCATTGAGTTTACTTGGCAGTTAGGAGAAACCACGAGCTTCAAAACCACTGTTAGGAAATCTGTGGGTGAAGTCATGGAGGGTTCCTGCATCTTTATATATAATCAGTGGTAAACGACCCCAACAAATAACAATAATATATATCCAGTGACCACTTTATTAGGTACATCTGAAAAATCTAATTAAGCCCAGAACAACATTTATGGAATAAATTCTACCTTTGTGGGGAAAAAATAAATAAAAAATCTGTTTTTACTGATGCTGTCAAGGAAGCATTCATGTTTATTACTGATGTTGAGTTGAATTACCTTAAGAAGTATCTCTAACATCGTGATCGCCTCATTGAAGGACAAACACCGGAAAAATATTGAAAACATATTTCACATTTCAACACACAGCATCACTGCTAGCTGGAACTAACCGCTGAACTGCGTTAGACTGTGCAGAATGTGTATCTACGACAGTATCCAGCGAGCGTTTAAACCAGCTATCATTGCAAACGTGGAGCACTTGTTACGCAATACAAACACTCTATTAATAGCAGCAACTCAGATGTTGCAACAGCAGGTTGATCAAACACAGCAAATTGCTTTCAGCAGTGATACCATACCATCGGGCGGCTGTGGTTCAGGTGGTAGAGTGGGTTGTCCTCTGATCGTAAGGCTGACGGTTCGATCCACAGTTGAAGTGTCCTTGGGCAAGACACTGTACCCAAAGTTGCTCCCAATGGCAGGCAGCACCTGGAATGGCAGCTCTGTCGCCATTGGTGTATGAATGAGTGGGTGAATGAGAAACATATTGTAAAGCGCTTTGAGTGCTGCTAAGGTAGAAAAGCGCTATATAAGTGCCGTCCATTTACCATAAAACACAAGTACATTTATTTAATTTTGTTGTTGATGCTTCTCTTTCGACAGTTTGTGATCATTATACTTGTTCATCACAGCCATTAATTGCTGTTCCTGCTATGACGTCAGTGCTGTGAAAGCGATCTATAGGAAGAGGTCGTATATCAAAGACATATGGCTCAAAGCAACTTTCAAGCATCAAGTCGAGTAGCTCGTTAGAAAACAGCTGCACGAAACCAATTAGCTTCCAGGTTTAAATAATCCGCAGCTATTCAGGCAAACTATTAAGCTGCCTGCTGTTGGCCTGTGTATGTTTTTATTATCCTTCCTTCACACCAAACGCCCACTGACGAAGTCTCATTTAACACACCAATTTACTTCCGCCTTCACAAGAAACACTCAGCAACCGAACGGCTTCCGCAGAACGAAACCACCTTGAACTCCGAGGTCGGAAGAAGTTTATTAAAGGAGTTGCTCTGAACGTAGCTTTGCATAAAATCAATACTGACGCTTTCTGTTTGTCGGTCCTTGAGGGAGCCTTCATAGAGATCCCATTTATGTGTCAGCAACACAACCGTGTTAAAGCGTTCCTTAACCTATCTGAAATTGTAAGGGATGCTTCTAGAAGAGGAAAAATAGCAGTAAATCCAATGCAACGAGCCAAGTGTGCCACAAATTGGAGATTTTATAGTATGTACTCGGACAAACCTCTCTGAACATTCCCTGTATTTTGTGTCCGCTAAATCCATGCTGTGAAGTTAAATGAACTTCAATCAGAAATTAGTCACATCTATTGTATCTGTAGCTGCCGGCAACCTGGACCTGAATGACACCTAAATCTGCTTCCTTGGCTGTGCAGCTATTGTCTATTGTCCACTGCAGCTTCAGCAATCTGTGCCGAAACAATAACCGCTATTGTTTGTATGCAAATGTTCAGTAATTCCAACCAAATCCAGCGGGAACAATTCTTCATATAGCCGATGCTGACCTATATAAATGGTTGTTCCTCTTGCTTAGACAAAAACCAGAGCTCCCTCCCAGCGCACATTATCCTCATTAATGTCTGTGTATAATTGACTTGCGAAGGGAGCAGCTCATTGCATACATTAACACTGTTCAAACTCTATTAGCTGTGTAATGTTGCGTGAATTCTCCAAAGTGCCCGTGTAGTCCCTCCTTGTCCTGTGAGCTTCTCCTCCATGGTTTGTCCCCACAGCGACCAAATGCAGTTTGTCTTCGTGGAGAGCAGGACGGCTAATTGGGCGGCTAGCGGTGAGCAAATCTTCAGCTTCATTGGCACCAAAAGCCTCATTACGCCAGGAGAGCATCAGTGACCCGGGGCCTCTGAAATATGCCATCACATTTGGAGATTGGGAGCATTTCTGTCCACGGTTCGCTCTCCAACACATAAGCAAAACTAGGCATTAATGATAATCAGTGACTTTTAATGACGAGTACCGATGTCTCAGCCTTTTGGCTTTGTTCAGTGGACAACAGAAAAAGTTTTCCTGAATGTTATTTCCATTTTTTTTTATTGCTTAGTTGAGAAACATTGCTGTGAATACATCTGCAGAGTATTTGCATGGTTGACTTCATTCTCCCCCATAAAGCTAATTAACTGAAGGTTTTTTTGTTTTGCTTCGTCTGAAATGATTCCATTCAAAAATAACATCTATATGAAGAACATCTATATTCATGCTGTAAATACAAAGAACAATACTGTGCACTGGGAAGACTCGCAGCTCTGCCTCCATTAAAATTTTAAACCAGCAGCTCATTAAAATTGAATAAAATTAAAGCAAAAACATAAAGGAGGATGTGTAATATCATGGGCTGTGGTATTTATGTAGGACTTGGACACAGCTGCTCGTTAGAGCCAGAATTACATAGTAAGCACAGTATTTGCTGAAAATGGCGTCAGTCCTCTCAAAACGCAAACAAGATGTTTAGTTATACACGTCATGGTTATTCAATACCTGCCAATGACATTAAAACCTGAGAGTGAAATAGGATGGACATAAAAGAACCTCTGGTACTCTGATTACAGCTGCACAATATTTGGAAAAAGAATGATGTTTCACTATTTAGTTTTTCTGTGAGATTGAAACCCCCACAAATTTTCACTAGATGACTTTGATGAATCTATTTTAAAAGAATTTGTCTTTCTAAAAGTCCCTTTGTAGGCGAGAGCATCGACACACAAAATAAGAAATCAGTTTTAAAAAGAACAGTGACTTTTTTTGTTTTTTACTGTGAAGAATTTTGAGCAAAAGCTCATATGATGTAACATCAGCAAAAGCATTTGAAATAGCTTTTTGCTTTGGATGCCATTTAGATCGTACAGAGCTCAAACAAATTAGTTGTGTTAGCTTGTGCGGCGGCAACAGTTGTTTCTGATCAACGTCATTGTTTCTGCAACTGAAATATTTCCAGACAACTGAGCAGAGCTGCACCGTTACGACCAAAATGATAATCATGATTGTCTTGATCACGATTGGGATCATTATTTGCCAATTTATCGCAATTATTGATTGATTTTTAACATGGCACTTTCACACGTAAACTAATGGAGCAGTGCTGTGTTACATTCCTACTAATATACAAAGCTGCTTTAAAATAGGACGTGCATCTCTTAGAGCTGAAATAAAAATGAAATTGTACTCACAGGGCCTCACTTGCAAAACAACTGCTTATTTATAGATATTGGAGTTTACAGATGCTCTGTAAATGCTTCACGTGCAGACTGCAGTCGATGCAGAGAAGCCTCTGGTCTCCACTCAGGTACTGCAGCACCTCAGCAATGTGAGCAGAAAGAGCTCATAGGTCAGATTTACCCCGTAAATAACACAAAGACAAAAAAACCAACAACAACAATATTTGAGTTAAGCTGTATTACTTCACATTGCATTTCCTGCAACTGCGACTATTGTGCACAAGATGATTGCAGCTCTACTCGAGCTTAAAAACATATTTTAACAACATCCAGGAATCTTCACAAATTTACTACAATGGGTTTTTAAAGTTCTTTTTGAAAATTTCTGAAAATAATTGATAATATTTTATCAGATTAACGTTAAGCCAATAGTCAGGTAATTTATAACCTACAGCTAATTCAAGGCAGACAAATCACGTGTGTGAATTCTAAAGTTACTGTTTATTTTCTCTTTTCCCCAATGTTTCCTCCTGTATTATTCTCCTCAGCAAGGAAGCAATTCTACTGGAAACAAAATAAGGGGTAATTTGGCAAGAATGAAACAGAGACATTAGAATTGCTCGATAACAGGAATGCAGCGTTCAAACGGCGCCTAATCATGTGGGCTTGTTGGTATGATTTCAAGAGAAACATGAGAGAACCGGTTTTTTCAGAGTGCCGTCATGTCGTGAATTTTGGTGGCAGGTGTGAAAGAAAAACCGCAACTAGTATTGCTTGATCGCACAAAGCATAAAAATCAAAACGTCTTTCTTGTGACTCTGGAAAACTGCTTCATGCGTTCGAGCTGCGGCCGATGAGATTACTGTAATTTTGCAGGACGTCCAGAGAAGACTGCAGATTGTGTCGGCGCCGGCTCAGAGTGCTGCAGCAGGAGAGCCTGGAAGCTCCAACACTTTCCACCTGTACTGGGAACGCTGCACCGGCTGCCGGTACAGTGCAGAATTGATTAGTGCTCGTTTACAAGGCGCTACATGACGTGAATCCTGAATGTATTTTCAGCCTGCTCACTGGCTGCAGCCCAGACACATCCCTCAGCTCATCAAATATTTGTCTTCTGAATGTAACTGGAATTAAAAGTAAATCAGATGAAGGTGCATTTGATCACTATGATGCTGTGGAGATTAGATCCTCTGCAACTGTGTCTTCTTTTAAAAGTCTTAAAACATATATTTTTTGTCTCAGGCTCTTAGTGGTTGGTGTGTGTGTGTTATCGTGTGTATCAGTGGTAATCCATGTGTGGATGCTGGCGTATGAAGTGTGTTTCATGTACGTGTGCATCTCTTTCTGTCTCATCTGTTTAATGTCTTTTCTGTTTTTTATTCTAAAGCATGTTGAGTTTCCCCGTGTATGAAAGGTGCTGTGTAAGTTATAAATAAAACGGACTTGGCTTGACTTGCGAGAGCCAACGCTTCTATAATGAAAAATAGGGGTTTGCTGTAGACTTAAAGTGACATCTGATGCTGTTCCCTGGCGCTCATCTCTCTGTTCGGAGCCCCTCGGGTGAGTCTCTCCACCGACAAACTGGCTCAGCGAGGAGCGTCGCACGCAGACAGATTTATGTCCCCTAAAAAACGACACATGTAACACCTGACCTCCGGCTCACCTCACCGTCTGTGACAGAGCTGAGTGACAAATGAAGAGTTCAGACTGAAGGTGATGAATTTACCTCCTGACGAAAGTGACTCGTTGGCACACAGTGATTGATAGCAGAACAGTTGCACAGATTGGTGGAGTCCAGCAGATGCTGCACGCTTGTCGGCTTATGCTCCTTTTCCCATCTAATGTCTTCAATACATGTCGTCTTTTCTGTTTTAAATCTTGTATGTTGTCCTATTTTCAAACCATTTTTCATTTTTTTGGCTTTTTTTTTGTAGAACAAACTAACAAAAAAATGAAGATTTCTGTATTTCTGCTCCTCTCTTTGAAACAAAAGGTAGAAACTAGATTTCCAGAGACAGTGTCTGAAGTAAGCTTCAGTTCAATAAAGGAAACAATTATTTTAATGGAGAAATCGTCAGCTGGGAGATTAGGACTCCACCACGGAGAGCGAGCACTCCTGGGAAAATAGTAATGGAAAGCAGCACTATTGATTGCTATCAGCATGAACAAAAACAACAACAACAAAAAAAAGCACCTTTTGAAAGGTTATGATGAAAACTGTCACCACTGACACCCTTATCTCAGATTTTAGGACTTTTTAAAATTCTCTAAGCATGTTGTCTAGTTTAAACATGGAACTTCCTTGTGAATTGCATCGAGGTAATGATACACAACCAGTAACAAAGCGTTAATAAAGTGCCTGAAACATTTCTTTAGTGACATTTTTGATATTGGCACTAATATAAAAACTAAATCAGCGCACATGGTTCTTCAACCTCAAGGAGACGCACAGGGCGGACATATTGAATGTCCAAGGAAGTTACCAAATATGGTCACTTGCTCCATAAAGGGTTAAGTAACAAAGAAAACGACTCATGAGTTTGATTTCAAATGTACTTAATTGGTTGTGGCATAAAAATACGTGCAGTTCTCCACTATTGTTAGTGTCATTGTTGCAGATCAGGCATTAAAAGTAAAGCATTTCATTTGATGTAGTCTTAATTCTGCCATAATTAGGTCTTTTAATTCTTTTTATGTGATACATATAAATGCGGTTGGGCTGCAAGGTGGATCAGTGGTTAGCACCGTTGCCTCGCGGCAAGAAGGTTGCCAGTTTGCATCCTGGTGAGGACACCTGGGATCTTTTTGCGTGGAGTCTCCATGTTCTCCTCGTGCAGTGTGGGTTCTCCGGCTTCCTCCCACAAACATGTTGAGGTTAATTGGTGATTGTAAATTGTCCGTAGGTGTGAATGTGAGTGTGCTTGGTTGTCTGTCTCTAAGTGTAGCCCTGTGATAGACTGGTTACCTGTCCAGGTGAACCTGCCTTCACCCTGAGTCAGCTGGGATAGACTCCGCCCCCCCATGACCCTAGTGAGGATTAAGTGGTGTATTGATGATGGATGGGTGATACTTATAAATGCGGTTTTCTACAACATCTTTAGGTTTGTGGGCTTAGTGGTTTGATCTTTGTGGTTTTATGTGGTTTCGTTGTTGCGACAGTGTGCACCGACGGATAAAGACTTAAATTGTTTACTGACTTCCTTTAAATATCCTGTATATTTTCACTATGAACATTTACTTTGCTGCTTATTAAACATGTAAATGAGTGCTGTAAATGGTCAGAAACTGTAAGACCTTCACCTGAGCACACAGTCCCTTCATGAAGGAGAACCTGTCAGCCTAAACATATAGTGCTCAGTAAATAATATGACATTAAATCACCCGTCACATTAATTGAATTTATTCTGTTCTCTTGTCCTTAAAGGGAGCAGCCCATCTTCAGCGCCAGAGCTCATGTCTTCCAGATCGACCCGGCCACCAAACGCAACTGGCTGCCGGCCAGCAAACACGCCGTCACCGTGTCCTTCTTCTACGATGCCAGCCGCAGCGTCTACCGCATCATCAGCGTGGGTGGGACTAAGGTGGGAGCCCGACACACACAACGACACACAAATCCACCCACAACATGCGCTGATGTTCACATTTCTCGCTCGCAGATCTGTGTTTAAATTCTGTTTAACATGTTCACGTCACCGAAACACATCACGTCACCTGCATTGGGAAATGTTTTCAGCATGATGTAGAAATGTGTGAATATTTATCAGCGTGTGTGAGTGTGTGTGAGTCACAGAGGGGCCAGTTGGCGTCACAGGTAGGGGCATGCAGCTCAATGCTGGTCAGAAACAGGTCAGTGTGGAGTCATTCCACTGTTACAGCAGTCTTTCAGGTAAAAAGTGAATTTGCTGAGGTTTTTGTAGAAGCAGACCAGTGAAGCATGTTTTGCAAGAATCTTTTTTTTGGTGTTGCTGTTGGATGGATTGATTTTAACCCCTTAAACCTAAAGCAGTTTCTGGATGATGATGTTGTTGTTGTTGTTGTTGTTCCTGACACAGTTTAACTCACTGTGGCTTCATTTTCACTGCGATATAAAATCCTGCACCTCTATGGAAACAGCACAACCGTGGCTAGAAGTACAGCCAAACAGCTTATATTAGAAAAAGAAATCAAAAGTTTAATATCTTTGTTCAGATATATTTTTTGAATTGTCCATGGGGGCTGCTAATACTGAAAGAAACGGTAACTCTACATACTACATATATTTTATTACTTACATGCCTTGTCTTTGGTTCCATACTTGTCATCTGTCTGCTCTGTGTAAACACATCCTTCAGTTCAGTTAATTCAGAATGTCCTGAATTATTTTGTGTGACATCACAGCCGGTTTTATTGTTGTTTCGGCAGAATGGGGATAAAGCAAACGGTTTACTTTCAATCAAATAAACTGACTTTGTTGAAATATCACAGTTTAAAGCGTGAACGAGGTGTGTCAGAAAAGTTTCAGGACTGGTGTCACTAAAGATAAATTAAGTTTTATAATGGAACAACGTATTACAGAAAAGCAGTTCAAGAAAACTCGAAAAGTTAAAAATCCTATGATTCATTCTGTTTTTACAGATACTGCCTCCAGTAAATGATGTAATTTGGGTATTTTTTAAAGACAACATGCCTTTCAATCCAGCTGCAGGCTTTGGGATCAGAAGTGCCCCGAGACATTTCAGTGTTGTTTATTATTTCTGTGGAATGAAGCAAACATGAAACGTATTGGGACTGCCTGAAAAAGTCAACTCAGTTCTCCATTCAGCCATTTTTTGTCTTTGTTAAAGGATGTATCACACTTCCCTTACCTCGCAGCACTTTCTGTTGCCTTCAGCAGCGAGCTGATGGTATTTTCCTCTCCTGGTATTAGTATTACATCTGAGTAGAGACCCTTCATTTGTGGAGTATCACATTCTCCTGACTTTCCTTTTACTCAGCCCACTTTGTGCATCATATGCTGAGATCCTTCAAATAAATGGAAATAGATCCGGTTGCTGTTTGGATGTGGCTGTCATGGGTGGAAATGCATTAGTCAAATACACACATAGTCAGCAGAGTATTTATAACACACGCATATCGGTAATGCGGCAGCAACACTAAAGCACCTGGGAGTCCCAGCACTAACAGAATATCTTGTTAGTACGTGAAACTCAGAGAAAACACTGCACTTTGTTGTTATCAGCCAGTTGTGCCAATTTGCCGCCCTGAGACTAGAGGCTTTTGGAGAAGAGACGAAAGAAATCATTTGGCAACAAATCCACCTTATCAGGCTGTTCACTTGAGAATATTGCTGAACAGATCACCGCACACCACAACCAGCTCTTTCACTTCGCCGTCTCTCTGCGGCCTGCTTGTTAGTTACTTTGTGTTGATTTGCATGAGCGGTTCTCCGGCAGATTTCCATAATAACTGTTAGTGACACAACTTCAAAGGCTCCAGAATCAGACGACCCCCGTAATCTAAATGTGACTTGTGATATTAGGCCTGCTGTGATATTTATTATTGCTAATGAGCGTCTACAGAAGAGCATGAAGCTCCACCACCCGCCTGTTTATTGTGATGAGCTGCAGCACAGAGAACAGTTGGCCTCTTGTTACTCAGATGAAAATCAGCGTATTTGCTGGTCAACTATGTACAAATGAAAAATAACAGTGGGCTGTAATGAATTTGGCATTTAAAGGTGACGGGAGTTATTCATGTTCTTTCTTGTTTGTTCTGTATATAATGCAAAGTCATGCCACTGAATATGAATGGAATGAATGAATTGAAAACAGACTTATAAAGAACTTTGTTTGCACATGCCTCTGTGCTCGTGCAACACACCAACTAGCCGTGACAGAAATGAAGGCAACGCACCTTCACCTTCATCACCAGTGGATGAACTAACTATTGGAGTCAACCAATAAATTAAAATTGTGTGTTAAATGAAAACAGTGCTGATTGTTTGGGTTTGTACACGATACAAGTCCACACCAGAGCAATATCAACAAACTGTCAAATGATTCAACGTGGTATCACCTTACGGCAATTACATTACTTCTACGTTGGACAGGAGTCATTTGTTCTGACCGTTTAGAAATAATATTTTATTAATACTTAACACAGGCCCAACGGTGGGAAGTCAACGCATCACGAGTCAGTGCACCCTTCATTACTGAGATGCAAGTCTTTAATTTTTTACTGTGCTTCATGTGACCAGTATTGCACAGATTTCTGGAGGATCTTCTCAGCTAGCTTCTGCTAGATAGGTTGACTTTCTTGACCTTTCTCTTAAAATCCCTTAAAAGTGTTGAAGTCAGGCAACATGCTTGGCCAGATCATAGTTTTAACTTTTTTCGTCTGATTGTAAGCAGTGATCGTGCTGGAATATTCCTCCTTTGCCAAGCTTCTGCAGACTGGGAGTCATCTTGTCAGGCAGTACTTTGGTATAACCACAGATATTCACTGCACCATCGATAAATGTGACCCATCTGCATGAAATCAGTCGTGTTGCACCTTGGGCTGTATCCGAGATACAGTCCGAATTACGTTGTAATATAAAAATATTGATTTTGGGTTTATTACTTAGATCGGAGTTTGCAGGTTCTCCCCGTGCAGCGTGGGTTCTCTCCGGGTTCTCCGGCTTCCTCCCACACAGTCCAAAAACATGCTAAGGTTAATTGGTGATTGTAAATTGTCCGTAGGTGTGAATGTGAGTGTGCTTGGTTGTCTGTCTCTAAGTGTGGCCCTGCGATGGACTGGCGACCTGTCCAGGGTGTCCCCTGCCTTCGCCCTAAGTCGGCTGGGATAGGCTCCAGCCCCCCCGCGACACTAATGAGGATTAAGCGGTGTATAGAAAATGGATGGATGGATACTTAGATCGGTCCATTTAGTTGTTTTCTACATGCAGTTAACATGTAATATTACAGAGCTCCATATCGCTATCAAATACCATCGGCGTGCATGAGCGGTAAAACCAGAAAGAAGCCGTGGAAATCACTCGTGTGCAGACGAGCAATGTGTCACTGCCAGCCAATCCTGTCCCGTGATTTGCGTCATGTGGTAGCAACATGCCGCTTTTGTTTACGCATATTAGCCCAAGGCGCAATGCGACTGGTTTCGTGCAGATGGGTCACAAATGACCTCTCCTCAACACCTTTAAAACTCACATCATTACACTTCCATCTCCGTGCATCACTGTCAGGATTCTGTTTTCACTGTGGCTGTCCTGACCACGTTCATGCTAAACATGCTGGATGCCGTCTGAACCAAACAACTCATCTAGCCAAAGAATGTGCTCTCAAGATTCATCAGCATTCATTCATTCATTCATTCAACTGCTTTGAACTGCAAGGTTAAACCAGTTCTTGTTTTAATCTTGCAGTTATGTGCTGAATAGAAAGCCATGGTTTCTTTATTGGAGGTTGACATCGTACAATGTCCTTTGCACTGTGTCACGGTACCTTTGATTTCCATTGATCATCCCTGTGCTAAGCTAGAAGCACTTGCCCGTCTGTTAGTTGGAGCATTGTTCTTGTGCCCTGTTCTAGTAAAACTCCTAATTACTGCTGCAGTTGTGTCTCACCAGATTTTTCATCTGGTCACTGATCTTCCAGTATCGTCTACTATCCTCTTCGGTAGTTCTTTTCCATGTTAGAGATGTGCAGACAGAAACAGCCCACTGGTCGAAAACTGAGAAAGTTCTGGCTGTTACTGCTCATTTTATAGCCATGTTCGTACAATCAGGCTTTGGAAATTGGAATTTCCTGAATTCGTTCATACAGGTTTCACAGGCTTTCTGTCATTTATCACAGGTGCATTGTCTACTTTGGGACCTGTATTTTCAATATAGCCTTCTAAAGTATGTGTTTTTGATTGTTCATAAGAGGAAACACTCCACTTAGAAGTTATGCAGTTATTGACAGGTGATGCAATTTTCATCCCTTCATGTTTATAACTGATATTATTCTGTGCAGCATGGTTTTATTCATCACAAAAATGTCCCACTTTTCCCACAAGGTTCAATTTTCCACTGTGTTCTAATGTTTTTTGCTTTTTTTTGTCCCCTGTGGTTTCAGGCCA
This sequence comes from Stegastes partitus, assembly GCF_000690725.1. NCBI lineage: Eukaryota > Metazoa > Chordata > Actinopteri > Pomacentridae > Stegastes > Stegastes partitus. The sequence continues at coordinate 66,497 of NW_007578195.1, read as the reverse complement.
TCATCAACAGCACCATCACCCCCAACATGACTTTCACCAAAACCTCCCAGAAGTTTGGCCAGTGGGCAGACAGCCGGGCCAACACCGTCTACGGCCTGGGCTTCTCCACCGAGCAGCAGCTGCAGCAGGTACACGCTTTTCACACGCACACGCACACACACACACACACACACACACACACACACACACACACATTGCAGCAACACTCTGAGAAGATACTTCAAAAGCTCTTTCATTTGTTGCATAGAAAGAACAGGTTGGAGTAAGAGGCACTCTGAAGCAGGAGAGGACCGTCAAGTGGTGAACAAGGCAATATTTTCACTTTGTATTAGCACATCTTCTATCAGCACTTGATCTCTCCGCATTTGATTTGCACCTGTTTTTATAAAAATATGTTCAAAATACAGATGGAGCTACACTTTTGCTTGTTGTCATCATGCAGATTGCTTCTTCTAGCATGGGTGCATCTTTCTCGAGACATTTTCTTTGACCTTCAAGATTTCCCCATTTGCTCTGAGAAAACATCTGTTCTGCAATAATTTGACTTTTCCAGCAGTAACATCCGTTTGTTCCCCCCCAGATTTGGCATGCTATCATATATAGAGCGGACAGACATCACAATAGCAATAAACTGCTCACATGTTCATGATCTTTCTTTAGAGTGAAGCTGCCTGATAAAGACGTGGCCCACATGTAGGAGGAGGGAATTACACTGCAGTCGAGTGTGTGCTTCTTGCAGCAACACGTTGTCTGGTTTTGCTGGCAGGCAGAGTGTAATTTCTGTCTCTTCTCTTCTGCCACCTGCAGTTTGCAGAACAGTTTAAGGAGGTGAAGGAAGCGGCCCGTCTGGCCAGAGAGAAATCCCAGGAGAGGTTTGAACTGGCCAACCCTGCTCTCAACATTGCAGCTCCGCAGGTAACGCACCGCTGTACTTCCTCTTGTGGCTAATTAGCACATCTCTCACGTAGGAAATGGAAACTCCACACACTTAAATATACTCGAAAGAATCAAAGCTTTTGTCATAACAGATCTGAAAAAATACCAGAGACCAATATGGAGCCCAGATAAGTGAATAATAAGGGAATATTTACGTGCGTTTTTCGCTATGCAGCTATTAATTTTATAGCAGTGCATAAATGTCTTCATTAAAGTTTTTCTATTCGCTGGTCTGGAAATTTGCTTTCTACAAATCTCACTGTGAACAGAAAGCATCCTCTCCCGAAGGAAAAATTAAACTGCAAAATTATCCCGAGTAACTGCGACCTTGTTCCCGAGCAGACACCCCTGCTGATTCTTTTTCAAAGCAAGGATTCAAATGCTTTTTGGTTTTTTGCACTTTTTCCTCCACTGCAGTGAGGTGGTGGGAGGATTCTCAAGTGTCAGAGATCTCACATGCCTGAATCGAGGCTACAAATTAGGGGTAATTAAGTAGGGAAAATGACTTTTAGACATAATAAAGGAAGGAGGGAGATTTAGTGATGATATCTGCACAATGTTGACTGTGTTCAGACATCACCAGGGAAAACCCCACTGCTGGTAACCAGGAAACTATAAATAGTCTTAAAAGATTTTACTGAGCGGAAATAGCTTTTTAAAGGACCAGTGAGTAGGATTTAGAGGATTCAACTGGTGAGGTTGCAGATTTCAGTCATCTAAATATCACTAAAAACACAGAAGGGCCTCTTTAGAGCCAGCGTTTGGTTTGTCTGTTCTTGGCTACTGCAGAAATATGGTGGTGCAACATGGCAGGACCTGCTCCCCTTTGTAGTTATAAAGAGCTCATTTTAATGCCACTAAAACACAATTCTTATTTGTTCAGGTGATGAAACACTAATAAAAACATCCATCCATCCATTATCTATACACCTTAATCCTCACTAGGGTCATGCGGGGCTGGAGTCTATTCCAGCTGACTCAGGGTGAAGGCAGGTTCACCTGGACAGGTAACCAGTCTATCACAGGGCTACACTTAGAGACAGACAACCAAGCACACTCACATTCACACCTACGGACAATTTAGAATCACCAATTAACCTCAACATGTTTCTGGACTGTGTGGGAGGAAGCCGGAGAGAACTCACGCTGCACGGGGAGAACATGCAAACTCCACGCAGAAAGATCCCGGGTGTCTACACCGGGACGCGAACCGGTGAACCGGCGACCTTCTTGCCGCGAGGCGACGCTGCTAACCACTGAGCCACCTTGCAGCCCTAATAAAAACATAATTTTTTATATTTTATTCCATTTCTACCAGTAGATTCAGGTAAATCCTGCACACTGGCCCGTTAAACACTAAATTGTATAATTCATCCCACTCTCACCCAACCGGTCGAGGCAGATGGCCGTCCCTCCCTGAGCCTGGTTCTGTCGGAACCGTGGGGGTTTTCGGTTCCTTCCCACTGTTGCAGACTGCTTGCGGACTGCTGAAGCTTATAGGGAATCCAGATGTTTTGGATTGTTGGGTGTTTCTGTTTCTGCCTTTGTTAAGCGCTATGAGATGACTTGTTGTTGTAAATATGCGCTATACAAATAAAATTGAATTGAATTGAATTGAATTGAATTGAATTAAACATGCAACTTTTGAACTGCCCAGACATCTGGACATGACTTTGGAAAAGAACTGTGAACAGGTTCAGGTTGGAGCGACATGAAGGAACATGATGATCTCTATAAACCTCGAGCCAATACGGAAGTGAAGCATTAATATCCCGATGAACTCTGTGCCTTTGTTTCTATTTTAAAAATATACAGAATGACGAGGGATTAGATGGATCCCCATCTGGCTGCTCCATTATTCTCCCATTGGTTAACTCCATTAAAAGATTTCATGCATGACAAATGGAGATGGGAGTCAGAAAGAAATGCCGCCGCTGAAGGTGTTTAGAGGGCCAGTAATGGCTTGGACTGAAAGAAAGAAGAATGAGGATCAGGAGGATGGAGAATAAAGAGGGGAAAATGGGAGAAGGAGCTGAATCATTTATATTTGAAGGGAATCTGGCTGCTGCTGAAAGGACAATGGCAGCTTTTATCATGCCAGCGCTGGTGATTTCTGAGTGAACTCGATAACTCCGAGGTTCAGGTGAACAAGGTTTTTCTGCAGTGGAAAATTTTTGTCCTTCACCTTTTATTTTCTGTCCTGTAGTGATATTTTAAAGCAGATTTCAAGGCGCAGAGTGAAATTTACTGGTGCAGTTCCTCTGACAGTTAACAGTTTCAACCATCACAGCGCAGCCTGTTTGCGAGGCTGTGATTTAACTGTGCAAAAACTGGAGAAAACAGTGTCTCATGCAAACATTTGGGAAGTCTCAGAGCAGCTCTGCCAGTCTTGTTTATTAGTAATTTTTGCCAAGTATGAAGAGTGCTTTTGGTTGTTGTAGCAACACAGATTCAAAACACAGCAAAGTGCTTGTTATGCTTTTGTGCGTGTGCGCTGTGTGTGAGTCCTAACAAAGAGCCACTCAGCAGGTCTGAGAGACTGCAGAGTCACGCTGCCGACCGCGACCTCAGCTCTGAGACACTCAGATAAGAGCTGATCGTGTGTCTTGTCTATTTATTTAGAGACGCTGAGCGAAAACACTCCTGGATGCGACAAAACAGAGCATCAATATCCAGAAAGTCAACAGCACAGGTAGACCAGAGCAGAAAGTAAACAATATTTTAACAAAGCATGTGACATTTAAGGGTAAACCTTTGTTGTTATATATTGTTTTCGCCAAAGCCAGGGGACTTTTTTTTCAGTTTTTTCATTGTATTGCATCTTAGCAGACCTCAGGCTAGAAGGTCAAAGGTCAGGTCAGTGTATAACATTTCCTAGTTCAGGTTTCATCTCATCATCTGCTGCAACTACATCAGATTGTGTGATTTTGGGTCAAGATCCCTCCCAGACCTACACGAAAAGAAAACTGCGTTACAGATTTTGTGATTTGCTTCGTTCTCTGGTACAGAAGCTTTATTTTAAAGCCTTTTTATTGCCCAAAATATAAAAAATCTGTACATATTTCCCATAATTCCATTCAAGCTTAAAACAATAAGCACAGACAACAGTTTGGGCTACTTTAGTGTGCAGTAGTGCTTCAGCTTCCTGGTTGATTCCTTTTAAGTCATCACCAACAAGGAGAGCCAAACAGCTTATTACCAACAGGTCATAATAAGGTTAATATAACGGGCTACCTGTGATGAGGCTCTCAATACATGGACACAGGACCTCTGTGGTGTTTTAACTTTTCAAGATTAATATTGGGCGGCGAGGTGTCTCAGTGGTTAGCACCGTTGGCTCGCAGCAAGAAGGTCGCTGGTTCACGTCCCAGTGAGGACACCCGGGATCTTTCTGCGTGGAGTCTCCATGTTCTCCCCGTGCAGCGTGGGTTCTCTCCAGGTTCTCCGGCTTCCTCCCACACAGTCCAAAAACATGCTGAGGTTAATTGGTGACTCTAAATTGGTAGGTGTGAATGTGAGTGTGCTTGGTTGTCTGTCTCTAAGTGTAGCCCTGTGGACAGATAATGACCAAAAGTGTCCCACATGCGCAGAGGAAGACACGACGCCACAGCCCACGAGCACGCTCAGTGTTTACGGAAGTAAACAGGGATGGTGACGGTGGAGCTCATCTACCACTCCCCTGCCGCCGCCGCCGCCACCGATGGTGGAAACAGAACCGTGACCGCTAAGTAAACTAGCACCAGCAGCAAAGACTTTCTTCAAAAAAGAAAAACTGAAGATTTCAAAGAAAGCGATCTTGTTTCTCACACGTTCCGTCGTGATATTGCAGTTCTAGCAAGTCCACATGTGTGAAATGAATTTCTTGCCTCTGCACGCTTCCTTGTTGGTGTCAACAGTTGCTGCAGAATATAACATTACACAGAACACAAACTCTCACATACACGAGCACCACAGCGTCCCTTAACTGGAAGAAAAGAAAAAACTGGAAGAAATTAAAGATTCAGTCGCTGTGAGGACGCTGCGTTTGAAAGATTCTTAAATCAGGCTCTCGGTACGCTGGTGGGATGTACAGGAACCAACACCACTCGGAGGTCAGAGGTCAGGGTCAGTGACATAACAGCAAGCAGAGGTGTTACGTATTGTTACTATGGCAACTAGAGGCCTGTTGTGCCTGTTGGGTTGGGGGGGGGGAAAGTGTGACTTCACAGAAACACACACTGCATGGACACTTGATTGCAAATACACACATGCAAAATCAATCAGTCAACTACACACACACACACACACACACACACACACACATAGAAACATCACTTTGTTAGAGCTGCAAGGTCAGAAGCAGGGAGCATCCTGTGCTGATTTTTCGATAAGACAGCAGTCATTGATTTTGTGCCAGGCTGTAAACGCAGAGGTGTTGTAGTGGTTATTATCACATCTCGCTTCTCACTTCTGGCTCACTGTTGCACGTTGTGAAATACATACTGCTGACTGTCTGAACCCGTGTAATATAGAAATAATAGCCAGTCTAAGCTATTATGGGCTGTGAACACATAACATTTGATGTTTGAGCGCCAGCCAAGTATCGATGGCCGCTCCAGTGTGGCTCTAATGCCAGTTAAGAGCTCCATTAAGGCTGTTTAGCGTTTTTAAACAGTCTCCAATATGTGAGAGGTTTTCCACTAACGTGTGGACATATTAGAACAGATCGCTAAGTTGTGCAGGATGAAATGTAAAGTATGCAAATATGTGACCAAAAACTTGCAGTTAAACGTTAGTGGATGAAACCAAAGAACGAGGGTTTCAGAGCTGCACAGAAAACATGATGAACCAACAAACCTACAGATGATGTTGGTTTATACAATTCTGGAGAAGAGCTGCAGTATTTTTCACTTCACCCGCTGCATCGATAGCTTTTGCATCACCTTCGGCTGGTCAGCAACAGCCCGGGTCGGTAGCGGTCGACAGCGTTGCAGAGCTGTAAGTGTGCAGCCTCAGGCTTCACAGAGCACACATTCTGCCTCTGATATGTGGATGGCAGCAGGGGATCTGCATGGAGTAAAGCTTCAGCTTTCAGGCTTATTTGCAGAGCTCAAAGATAAGATGGAGGAGGAGAAAGGGTAGTCAGTGAGATAAGAATAAAGAATGATAAACAGACAGCACTATAGCGCTGCCAAGTGCAGAGATAATAAGTAGATTTATGCAACAGAGTAATCTTCATAAAAACGTATTTTAGTAAATGCTTGACCTGTGCATCATGTCTTAATGTCACGTGTTGTGCAGAACAACACAGAAGTGTTCAGTAGAGAGGGTTGAAGGATTCAGATCTTGTCAAAAGCAATGCTGAAATATTAAAATTGGTAAAAGGGATACATCTACTGGTACAGCACAGCTCTGAGCAACTTACCTGGCTCTGCTCAAAAAGGGCCGATTGATGTATAGGTTTAAAGTACATTACAAAGTAGAGTTATTTCCGTTTATCTGTCTCAGTGCCGTTGTTCTGTTTTTGTCAGGAAAATATGAGAAGGAAATTTAAAAATGTGTTGCATTTGTAGGCATTTGATAGAACTATAGATAAATGGATAGAAGGAAATGAAAATACATGCAGAGGCTAAAAGACAGACGCAGCAAAACCCATTTACCAACACTCACACTTCAGTTTAGTCCTCAAATGCATCGTGTGCAGCATAAGGTTCCATCAGGAAAATTAAGCAAATCTAAGGTTAAAATTGTGATATTTCATCAAAACCACTTCATTCTACAGATATCATTTAAAAATTGGCCAAAAATAAAACATTTCCATGACCCGGATTTGGCAAAAAACGTGAAGCCATTAGTGACTCGGCTGCAACCAACAGTCAAAAACTGGACGTTTTGGCTGAACTGCAGGCTGTGTTTACTCAGAGCAGATAGAAGACAAACAGATCAAACATGGAAATTAGTAGACGTCACCATCTTTTTTTAAAATGTTGGTAACGCCTGTGGGCACTTGACAAAATGTACATGCCGAGTAAAGTTTTTGAAATTTTTGTGAAGCAAATAATCAATTTCTATTTTTTAAAAACTGTTTTTTGGGGGCTTTTTTTGCCTTTAATCAACCGGGCAGTGAAGGGAGACAGACAGACGTGGGGAGAAGAGTGGGAAAGACATTACATAGGTCACCGTCTTATCTGGTTGAGCTACCGGGGCTCCCCATCAATTTCTATGCATCTATTTTTAAAAAAAATATTTCTAGTATTATAAATGTGTTGTTCTGCACAGGAGCCATTTTCGAGTTCTCTCTACTTCCAGCCATAGTTGTTGGTTTTCCATAGAGGAGCAGGACTTGAAGGGAGAAATAAGCCAAGTGTGAGTAAAAAATGTGACAGGAGCAAAAAGCACCCAGCAACTGGGAGTGCGGAGGGTTAATGAAGGTGTGCTTGTGACAAAAAGAGACCGGAAACCACTGAGCGACACAGCAGATGGAAATAAACAGTAATTGTAAATAAACAATCCAGCAGAAAAGACATCCTGCCTCTGACAGGTGAGAGCTGCCACTCGTTTGCACCTGCTGATTGGAGCTTTTTTTCCCCCCTCTACGTCTCCAGCTCGAGCTACATGGTATCTATGCAGAGGCAGACAGAGAGGCAAACAGAAATGCCTGCCATCAATATTTTAAAGCACAGACTTGGCACTGAAACCAGCTGAAAAGAAGTGAACGTGAGTGTGTGATTGTTTAGTGGGTAGGACAGGTGCTTCACAGGAAGCCTAAGCATGTGCCCCAGATGCATGGACACATGAATAAATAACAGGGGTTTGTGGTCTCAATGAAACACAGAGTGTAGTAAAAGGAGCTTTATCAAGCTAAGGGAGCAAATGGACTGATGCCGAGATAAATAAGTAAAGAGTGTAGATGTACTTAAGACAAACAGTGGTGCAGAGACGCCATGATGAAAGCTCTCAGGAAAACGTTTAATATTTAAAGTATCTGGAATCACATCGATTATAAAGCTTCTCTCAGGACCCCGAAACGGTTTAAAGTTGCTGTTTTAGGGTTTGAGTTGTTGTTAAAACATAGCACACACACCCACACATAGACATTTAATTGCATGTAAATGTGCTCTTAATTATATTTCACATTGTTGATGGTAAAAAAAAAAAAAAGAAGGAAAATCATGTATTTGCTCCATCTCGTTTGTGTCTTCTTTCTTGGTTGCTAAGCTCTGTGTCTGATATTGTGTTTCCAAGGGCTGACCTGTCAGTCAGAACAGTGTAGGCGGGACTCCGGCCTTGTTTTCTCCAGCAGAGACAGTTTGCTTTCTTTGTCTGTTTAACCTTCAGCTGCAATCAGTGCTCTGTCTAATTACCTTCTTCTTCTGTTAACTCCAAACTAACCACATACACGGAACGATTCATTTCTCTGCAGAAACAAACAGTAAATGAATAAGCTGCTGTGAACAAGACAGGATGGATCAGTGTATAGTCAACATATTAGTGTTTAAGGTATTTAGGGTTTATTTTTAATCTCTTTTTTTTCTTTTCTCTTTCCTTTGCTGATGCATCATGGGACATCCATCTCAGCTCTCGCAGGTACGTGACAACACACACACTGCCACACTATCAAAAAGCAATACGAAAACATCTTCTTTTGTCTGAGGGGCCGCGGTGTTCGTACTCTTAGTGTTGCGTAGACTATCATGCTCAATAATTTATCTGGAGTCTGATCAAAGTTGACTTCAGAGCAAATTTAGCTTCAGAACTCAGCAGGCGTTTGCTGCAAAAGCCGAGAAAGCTTTGTTGAGGACGGCAACAACAACACAAAAACTAATTGAATCGTTTTATTTAAGATGTCCAGAATGTACAGACAACATGCACTGATAAATAAATTCATTCATTCTGGAATGATAATTATTATTATTATTATTATTAGAGATGCGTTCCATCGATATGACACGATCCTGAGAGCAGAAAATACACAGACGTGTCCTTTTAAAAGTGAGGAGTCTTTTTGCACTCTGGATAATGAGTCGTTTGCTCTGGTGTCTCTGCCTTGTTTCCACTCAGCCTGTTAGTGAACAACATACGGAAAAAACTGCTGTAAATTTGTAATCCCATTTATGACTTAAACATGATCCATAGTATGAATTATTCAGGGATACGCACAGACGATCCGTTGGCTTTGGGGCCGGACTGGAGTTGCCTTTGCTTTGATTTTTTTTCCTGCTCTCGGGTTCCTTCCTCTGGACACAGAGCTCATCCACATGAGTCGGCTTTATTTCCATGTTCATCCGTAAGGACAGACTGAGAGCTGCTTAGCTATAGATAATAAACCGTTGTCCTCAGGGGAATACAGTCGGGCTCCCTCGAATTAATAATACAAGCCCTTTCTACAGTAAGTGCAGGGTTGGAACACTTCAGCGAGGGACTGACAAGTTCAGGTTCGGGTTTCTATGCACAAAGAGGAAGAAGAAAGAAGGCAACGGGTGGCACAGAAATGTGCCTGAGCTAATTCATCTGCATGCTTTTAAAAGACGGAGTAGTCTTTTAGCCCACAGCCTCAAACTGAGGAAAATGCTTCATGAAACTGTGTGACAGGAAGCATGAACCCTTTTCTGGGCAGCAGGGAAGGAAAATATCAAAGCAGATTGGTTTGACCAGGCTGGACTCCAGCCATCTGTAGGCTGTAATGTTATATTCAAAGTCTTTTTTTTTCACACGAGAGGAAGATGAATGGCTCTTTATGTACTACATCACCATTGAGTTTGTTTAACCTTTATCTGTTACTGAAGGCTATTTTGAAGAAAGATGGCAAAAGCAAAGACTGCTGACTGTTGAAGCTGTAGATAGTAGTGGTTTACTTATGCAAAATAAAAATCTATATAAATGAATGAACAGGCTGACCTATAAATCTCCCAGAAACCGCAGCTGTCCAGTAATAATTTCAACTCTGAATCAGAGACAGAAGATGTTGTGGCTGGAGATGCATCCGTTATGTTTTTTTAATGTGAATGTTACTGTAAGACACCAACTATCTTGTTTCTAGCTCTAGTTCCTGCTTTAAAACTCAGATTTCTGGCTTAAAGCTGTTTTAGCTCCCTGTAGCAGTTAGTATTTTCTGGCACGCATTAGTCACTGCTTAACCTTTAGTAAGATCACCAAGCTTCCAGTCAGTTGTGCTTGCATGCAGGCTGGCAACTTCATAAAAGAATAAAACAACTGTCAGACCGCTAATCTATTATTTGGTTCCTTGCAAAAACAGAGTGCAGTTTGCATTCATCCATATATATTTTACTGTATTATTATTAAACTCATTATAAAGTTAGTCTACTTCTACGATTTCCTCAGAACGAAGCAGAAAGCCAAACCAAAACTATCGAATCCTTGAATTATTTAGATTTTTTCATTTGCTGCTTTCCCCCAAAAAATCCAAAACACATAAATGGAGTTTACACTTCATATAATCGAGTGTAAGTTCTCTGAAACAAAACTCTCTTTAGAGAACAATTCTGTTGCACTCCAGCTACGATATACAGGATGTATGAGAACTAAGTAAACTACATCTGCTGAGACTACTTGGTTGTCTTTGCAGATTACCTGCTTCTGGTTTCACTCATACTCGACTAAAATTGACAATTACGTGACTACGATGTCATTAAAATAAGTACATTTTTTCAAAACATCAATACTAAAAATGTCACTAAATCAGCTGCTTAGACTGACATTAGATTCCTCCTGTTTTTATAACGAGAAGGACTCGTGACCTCTTGCCAGCTGTGCAGTTCGTGTGATGTCTCAACAGACCTTCATAGTGCAGCATGAAACCAGCACACACACACAAACACCAGATGAACCAGTGGAATGCAGAAACATACTGCAGTCACTTCCTATTGAGTCAGAGTCCAATCAGATCTGTGACGCCGTGTGAAGGCAGCTGGGCTGGACACACGGCTGCTCGCTCTGCATGGAGCCCGTTTACAGGAGCCCAGATGGGACACATCAGGCGTTGGCAGGTGGAGCTCCGTCCTGCTTTGTTGATGTGTCTTGTCCGTTTTGTTCTGACAGGTGTGGGTACAGAGATGCTAATGAACCCGGCCTGGGCCTCTGTGCCGAAATAACAGGATTAGATCTAATTAATTATGCATGGTTTTGAATAAACACAATCAATACTTTTTGTGCACGGGGATGCCGGAGCATCTCATGTCATTTTGAACATCGGCTCTGAATAAAATTATCCAGTAGTTGCCCCGCGTCCTTCGGTCACACACTTTCTGTTGGAGGACGTTTATCGTCTGATATGGAAAGTGCAGCTCATAAGGATTTGCAGTGTAATCCCAAACAATCCCTCTTTTTAATCAAGATTTGAACACTTCCACAAAAGGTGCTGGTCTCTGTAGCCTTTTCTGTCTCATTGTTTCCCCAGAAGCACTTGTACTGAATGAAACTGATGCTGCGTTATCAGCTTCTGATTTCATTTTTCATCTCTGTAATGGAGCTCACGGCCTGTTTGTGTCCCTGTTGGTCCGTGTGCTTCGGTCCAGGAGCTGTCGGAGGAACGTCATTCTCCGCCGCTGCTGACAGTCAACGGGCCCGGAGAGGAAAAGCTGTTTCGCAGTAAGAGTGCTGAAGTGGAGCTGACGGCGGAGAAGGAGAGGGTCAAGAAGATGCTGTCTGAAGGGTAATGGTGGATTCAGTTGTTCTGCTTGACAGGGATGTTCATACGGAAACATTTTCAGTATTTTAAAGATGTTGTTTCACTATTTTAGACCAAAAATGTTCCATCATCAATTCGTGAAGAAAACAGTCAGCAGATTAAGCAGTAACTGAAACAATATGTAGCAGCAGCCCTACTTCATAGCACCACCTGTGTGCCCCGTGTTTTATGTCAGAAAAAAATGGAAGCGAAGAGCTTTCAGTGCAACAAAGCCAAGATAAACCCTCTTCTAGTACACATGGATGGACAACACATACATACTGTTGAAACCAGAAGTTTACGTTCACTGTATAAAAAGACATTAAACCTTTTCTTTCTCACTGTCTGACATTAAATCAGCCTAAACTTTTCCTGTTTTAGGTCAGTCAGGATTGCCAACATTATTTCTATTTGCTACACGCCAGAATGAGAGAGAGAATTTTTTACTACGTTCTTCAGAGTCAGAAGTTTACATCCACTAAGATGCCTTCGAACTATTTGGGAAAGCCCAGATGATGATGTCATGGCTTTGGAGGCTTCTGATTGGTTAATTGACAACATTTGAGTTAATTGGAGGCACACCTCAAACACACTGCTTCCTTTTGTGACAACGTGGAACATCTAAAGAAACCAGCCAAGATATCAGGAAGAGAATTGTGGACCTCCATGAGTCTGGTCCATCCTTGGGTACAATGTCCAGATGCCTGAAGGTTCCACGGTCATCTGTTGTTGTGTGCAAGTATAGACACCATGGGAATGTCCAGCCACGTTTAGCAAATAGAAATTTTTTTGGTAATCCTAACTGACCTAAAACAGGAAATGTTTTGTCACATGTAGTGTCAGACAGCTTATGTGTCTTTGTACAGAGTGAATGTCCATACAAACACAATGACTGAATGTAGGTTTTAACACAGATACACAAACAACATGGAGTAAAAATGGCTCGTTGCCTTTAATCTTCAGAGGACGATGAACACAATGCAGTAAACATGATGTAATAAATTCATTGACGGCTGCTCATTCTCTGCACACTTTGAGATCAAAAATGTATTTTATTTTGCACAATAACAAAATTTCTTAAGTGCCTTTATCGGGCTTTATTTCCATTTTACTGGGGATATTTATTTGGCAACAAACACTCAGATTTTCAGATTTTTGTGAAGCAGTGTTTGACTTGCAAAAATAATAACAATAACACACAACAGCAGAGAGAGACATAAAATACGCATTAAAGTGGAATGACAGCGAGAGCAGCAGATGTGTGTGTGGGAGGAGTGGAATGGAAATTTTTTTATCTGTTAGAGTTTAGAAAGTTTCCTGCAAGCGTTGTAATCCAGTCTCTAACCCCCCAGCCTGGTTACATGAGCAGAAAGCCCAGAGCACTTTGTTGAGCTCTGTACAGTGAATGATACTGAGCGTCCTCTGTCAGAGGCAGAAAGGAAGCGGCGGTTACAAGCCATTTAACTGCAAAGCATTTCAAAAGAGCAAACCATTGAGGAGGCTTCACACTTCGCGATTTTTGTTATTGTAATCTGCACCACAAAGCCTTTCTTTCAAAATGGCTTCTTTCAACTATTGAAAAATGAATCAAAAGAAGAAAAAAAAAAAATCTGTATCACTCAGAAACACCTCACTTGTTCACAATTAACAGGTTTTGGGGATTTCTGTTCTACAAACAAAACTAAAAACACGACCTTCTTGGCACGCGGAGCACGTTTTTTTTTCTTTTTTGTGACAGCATGGCAGATTTATTCCACAAACAAGGCATGCTGTTATCCATCCAGGACGCTGAGCTGGTGTCCACAGTGAAGGTTTTCTTTCTCTATCTGAGAGCAGCTCTTTGAAGAAAGTGACACATTACCTGCAAAGCGCCGGCAGAAAAGGAACCAATTGTGCCTTTCCGGTGTGTATTCAATTGACAGCACAGGGGGATTCCTATACAATGGAGTTTCATTATGTATGTAGGGTACATGTAGGGTAGGTCGTGCCCTGTCCCGGGGCTCCAGCGCTGCATATTTTCTATCCTCCTTTGCTTTACATGCACCTGACTAGTTGGATCAGGTGTGTTTGGCCAATCTGGAGTTAACTGGGTCGAGTCAAATCTCTTCTATTTGTATATCCCGAAATCACAAATTTGCCTCAAAGAGTTTTGAAATCTGTCGAGCGTAGATCCCCCTCTGACCCTCAGAAACAGGATCCGACTTTGAGGATGGACAGACGTGCAGTAGATGTGTTACAGAGACAGAAATAAGCCAAATCACAATATAGAGATGCAGAATAATATTAGATTAAAACGTCAGATTGGGTGCAAAGAAAGAAGGAGGAGATGACATGCAGAGCTGGAGCACCAGAGAACCGCCTCACATCTAGGATAGTCGGTGCGAGACTAAAAATCGAGACATACAGTGTGTTTTCTCAGCAGCAGTGAATCAGTGTTCCACTCAGACACTCCCACATGAAACGTTCTCTGTTGGTGTTCGAAAGAATCACAGACTGGCTGCGAAATTCATTTTCACTTCTTAAGAAACATAACAGCTGATTAAGTAGAAAAGCAGCAATGAGTCAGTCTAAAAGCGTTTCATTTTCACAAAGCAAAAAGTGTGTTGTGCCTGAACGCCACGCTGCTGATGGACACCTCGGCTCTGCAGTGCTGTTGGAGTCTCTTGTTTTGAGCGGACAGAAGCTGTTTCAGGAACAGTTTCTGGCATTTGATAGCTGGTTTTGACTGATGTGCTGTTTTTAGTGTGTGTGTGTGTGTGTGTGTGTGTGTGTGTGTGTGTGTGCGCGCGTGCGTGTGTGTGTGTGTGTGTGTGCACGCGCATGACTCAAGACCATCCAGGCCTGACTGGAATTCAGCAGCTCATAATTATCATCATTATAGTGTCCATTATTGATCGCTCAACCTTCCATCTGAGACCAGGAAGCAGGAAAACACTCCTCAGCTGCTTTACAGCCTATTATCCCAATTTTATTTTATGATTGTTATAGGCTGTCTTTGCTCTCCTGTTGCTATGGTGAGTAGTTTTATGGTTGCCAAGCGGTTAGTTTAGTCGTCATGGCAAAGAGTCTTCCTTCCTAGACTCCACCTTCGCTACTGAAAGCTCCCTGGATTATTAAATATCCCCACTGAATCCTGACCTTTACCGGCACGCACCTGATCTTTCCTTCCCACAACTTAATAAAGCAGAAATTGTTGATCTGATTTTCACATAGTACCCAGTGGTGTGGTTGTACACTGCTTCCTTGCAAGTTATAAGCCACAAACACACCTCAGAAAACTTAGTGTAGTGATGATTGTTAGATATAATTTTGCATCAACAACATAACTTTACCATAATGGTAAATATTGCTGGTTTACTTGAACACCACGTCTTAAAATGATCATGGACAGGAGCCTTTGAAGTCATGTTTACCACCAAATCTAGTAACACGTGTGCAGGACTGTATGGTGAGATGTCCCTCAAAGACATGAATGAAAAAGAGAAGCAAAATATATTATTTTAATGATAATAGAAAAAAAAAAATCACGTGAGACATTTATAAGTTAAAAAGTTTCTCTGGAACTGCTGTAACACACAGACTTATTGCTCTTTAAACTCATTAAATGTCCATAAACGTTATTCAAACAGCTGCTGCAGCGTAATATAAATGCTTCACTTCATTACCTCATTATCTTTGGCTTTTTCCTCACCATTAAGGCGTCTTTCTGACAGTGACGGTCATTATGTATTTGCTTTTTTTCTGCTGAATACGTGAAGCGCTAAGTCTTCGTGTGGGTGTGTGTCGTTTTGTTTTTGTGATTTCTCCTCAGGTCCATGTGTGAGATAAATCTGGAGGCCGAACTCTTCACTCTGCAGGACAGCAACGCCAAGCTGGTGGCGGCGCTGCAGGAAGCCAACAGCAGCGTGGAGCAGTGGAAGAAGCAGCTGGCCGAGTACCAGGAGGAGACTGATCGCCTCCGAGACCAGGTGACCTTATCTGGAGCAGAGCAGCGGTGGTGCAGTTCATAGTGTTTGATGCTTAAACTGACCACCAGTGCTCATCTTTGGGGCTACGGCTTAAAAGAAAGCACATTGTGGTTACTCCTTAGTGTGTTTTACACTGATTTTAGGACAACTGATGCAAAATATAATGTGTAACGTCACTTCCAACAGTGTAAGAAAATAAGGGAGGAGGTGGAGACGAGTCCATCATGTTCTTAGTTTGAGAGCTTCAGTGTGTTTTAATCAATCAGTCAGTTGTTACACAGAATGTAGTTTGTGACCAGTCTGGCTCATCGTTTCAGTGAGAAAAACCTGTTGTTTGTTTGTTTTTCTCCTAATCAGAACTGAGGATCTCATTGAGGATTTCATTTGTTTCACTCTTTGTAACGGCAAGACAAATGACTTTTTAAATTACAACCAAAGACAAACTGTCGGCTGGAACAGTTCTGTTTTTAATTAACCTTGACACCCGTCTGATGTACTTAACAGACCGTGCAACAGTTGAAGGTGCAGCTTTCAAAAATAATGCCACAAATAGGCTTGATTTATTTTAATGTATTCCATTCCATACAAATTGCAGTAAACTGAGAACATCCGAAGCGAATCGACATTCGGTTTGGCCAGCCGTTGTCTTTAATACAGCACCAGTTGAACACAGTGTTTTAAGGCAGGCTGTTTCAGCATCTTGGAGAACTTGCCACACTCCTCCTGTGGATTTATTCTGTCTCAGTGTCTTCTGCGGCTTCATGCAA
The DNA here is from genome assembly GCF_000690725.1 of Stegastes partitus. Classification (NCBI taxonomy): domain Eukaryota; kingdom Metazoa; phylum Chordata; class Actinopteri; family Pomacentridae; genus Stegastes; species Stegastes partitus. The sequence continues at coordinate 50,160 of NW_007578195.1, read as the reverse complement.
TCCCAGACTGACTCCTTGATGTTCAGATCAGGACTCCACAGCAGCCACACCATCTGTTGCAGGACTCACTGTTCTTCTTGTTGCCGAAGATGGTTTTTTATGTCTCTGGTTGCTTTGTCTTTTAGGTGTGCAGGAGAATTAATTTAGGGACGTCTCCCTGAGTGATGCTGAGGTCAAACTGGTGTTGCTCTAAAGCGTCACGGGAGATTTGAGGAAAGAGAAAGTTGTGAGAAAATGAATTCTACTCAAGGTAGCTTCTATCGTGTTTATGTAGTTTCCACAGATGGACACTAGAAAATACGGTGATACAGATTTTTCCATCATAGAAAGAAGTTTTTGACTTGTTAGAAACTCGATGGTGATAACTTCAGGATATTCCGACTGTAGCCTCCGGTAAACCTGGATAGACTTTCATTCCGTTGTGCTGCATGTTTGAGTGTTTTCCTCGAAGACCTGCATCATTTGATGTTCCTGTTCCTGTCAGTTTACACCCAGAGGAATTCCTCTTTCAGCAAGTCCCTCAAAAACATGCCACTCTACAAACTATTTGTCACATCTCGGTCTTTTGTTGAGGGGAACCTACATCAGCTGCACAGTGGTTTGTATATCGGAAATCTAAAAGTACAACTCACAGAAATGTGTATAAGGACTTAATTACAGCATGTAATTTACAGTTTGCATCACACAGGAACTCGTACGCTAGATAAACAATAGATTAAACAGGAATCTAATGTGAAGTAAATTAGCTTTAAATTTAAAAATCTTTGCTTAAGTCGATGCACAAGAACTGCATCTAATTTCATTCTATTTTTTTCTGTACATTTATACAGCGTGACACTAATATCCCCACATGGACTGTTCCAACCTGCAGATGCATTTCTCATCCAGCCGCGATCCCTGGATATTCCTGTTGACAGGCTCCCGTGATAATCGCAGGGCCACAATGCAGACATTTCATCTGTAATTTACAGGGAGAATATTATGCCCTTGGTCAAGCTTAACAAAGCGTCTTCAGTGTGACAGAATTAAGTGCTGCTGCAAACCAGTCTGCAATCACTACTGACAGAAAACTGGCCCTTTATTTTTAGCCCGAGTCGTGGTTTTCGTCTATTTCATCTATCTCTGCACGTCCAGGTGAAGGTTACCCCCAAATATCTACTCACACAGAGCCGCACACGCTGCAGCAAAGTCAACCAGGTGGCTGGAAGTAGAGCAGGCCTCCAGGGTTTGGCAGCGGGGTGTTTAGGGGGGACAGGGATGCTTTCTCTTTCTTTTTTTTTTTTTCTTCTTTGGGTGGAGGGGGGGCACAGGACACCCTATACCGCCCACCTCCTCCCCCCTCTGCCCCAGTTAGAGGAGGAAGATAAATCACCGTAGGAGCAGAAGGAGAGAGGTTGGCTAGCTTTTCCTCCCCGTCACACTCTCAGCTACTGCCATATTTGTGTTCATCCACCGCAGAACGGCTCTGGGTTTATTTTCTGGGTTTCTAGGTTCACACTGACCGCCTTTACTGAGGAGCGCAGTGTCGCATCTGACTGTAGGATGCTTGAATTTTTTTTGTGTGTGCTTGTTCTTGTTTGTTGGATTTTGGTTCTTTGCTGATCAAATTCAAGTTGAAATTGTGTCTCTAACCAGGTTTATGTGGAACCCTGAAAAGACTTTAAAACTAACCAACGGTGACACCAGCCGGAATACATAACTGACGCCTATCATACGAACTCAGACAAGAGCGTCTGTTTTGTCTCATTCATTGAAAAGTGTTTATATAGTGCATTTAATAATTAAATAGATCAGTCAATCAGACTTCATTTGATGAAGGACTCAGTAAAACAGGAATTGAGAAAACGCTGTTGTAAATATTTAAATAATGATGCTATCAATGCCGTTCATCAGATTGATAGAAAATTCTAATATTACCATAAAGCAGTCCTGCCTGTTCAGTTAGAACAGAACCTAAGTAGACTAATACATCCATCATCACATCATCATAGGTTTCCTAAAGCGTGGTTTTGAAGCTCAGTGTGGTGGCTCCATCTTGGTAGTGCCCAGCTCCTCCTACCTCCTGCTTAATCTAAAAATCAGCAAAGAGGTGGACTGTAAGTGGAGCTGAGGTGGGCCATGCTGTCACCTCTGGGTTATAAACTGTGACATTACCCACCTGTCACTCAAAGCGACCACAACGTTAAGCTCCAATACAACATAAAGAAGTGAGCGATATAAAAATTCCTCCCATGTGCAGTTGTCATGACTGCAGACATATCTATAGAGACCAAAGCAGTTTTTTGTATCAAGCTGTAAACATGTTTATTTCTGCTGTAGAGTTGAGGATTTTAACATGGAGCTGTACGGAGGAGTGACTCATTTTTGGAGCAGCCTCAAGTGACCATTTGAGGAACTGCAGTTTTTGGCACTTCTGCATTGGCGTCATTTCTTATCACAGTACAAAAGGTACTGCAAAATCTTTGGCAGTAGATAAGTTTGTATTGGTTGTTGGTATATATTTCCCCATTGCCAAACCTTACTTAGAAAACCAGTGATTGAGGAGTAGAGGTGTATTCCTGCATTTTATAGGTAATGATCTGACTGGCAAGGTTTAAAAGTTTTTGTGGATGTTTGGTGCTTTTATGACACCGTGGGGAATCTATTAACGCCACTGGATTGTCAAACTCCTGCTGGTCCGTTAAGTTTAAAAGGTTTTCTGAGAACGTTAATTTAGAAGGGATATCATAGAGTTCTCAGGTTTTCCTCTCTTCATGCATATTTGTGTGGAGTTCAGAGATATGGAGCTGGTGCCTCTGGGGACAGTAGCTGTCACACACACAGTTGTTGATACGAAGCCTCCCCTCGCCACAACCCTCCCCCACCTCAACCTGCGGCGGTTTTCTGAAGCTCAACTTGGATGACGGCAACATAGTGTAGTGTGGAATCTATAAACTGCCACTTTGAACACACTTTGAGTGTACAAATGCAAAGGAGATGTCAAAAAAAAAAAACTGCGAGAATAAGAAATGTTGGCCATGGGAGCAGGAAACCCTGTGAGCCATCGCACACGCATTTACATTTCAGACATTCAGCTGATGCAGTCACTCAGGAGCAACTGATATGTGAGAAACTGGCAATAGCAAAGGTTAAAATGACTCCTGCAACACCAACATTAAATAAAACCAAGAGTAAGAAGCCAAGGGTTGCTTTGAATTCCCCCGTGTTCCAGATATACGTTTCTGTTTTTAAATCTCAGATTTCTTCAACAAGCTTTTATCCATCATACATTGTCAAGGACACAGAAGCATTTCTACGACAAGCTACTGTTATCATTATCAGTTATTCTGCCAGGTATTTTCTTAAACTTGTGTATCCAATAAAATGCCTGAAAATAGCACAAGATCCCAAAATTCAAGGACATTTGATTGTTTTTTGACGACACTCCAAAACCCAAAGACGTTTGATTTACTGTCAGAGAAAACTAAAGCAAGCAAACACTCACATTAGAGTAACTGGAACCAGAGATTTACTTTTATGTTGATTTTCTACAATTAATTCAAGCAACAGTGTCCAGTGAACAGTGAGCCAACACATGTTTCACCTGTCCGCTGTGATCTTGTCTCCTGTCAGGTTTCATCTAAAGCATCTAACCGTCCACACTGACATGCACACATTCAGCTTCATTTAATCCAACTAAGGCACCATTCAGGATCATTTAAATTGTCATGTAAACATGTTTAAAACATATCAAAGGTCTGTGGAGCCAGTGTGGCAAAGCTAGAGCCTTATCAGCTGTAAAATAAAGTGAAGCATCTTGTCTGATCCTGTTGCTTCAAACTGTGCAGACATTTGAGACGCAATTAAAGTGTTGTCTTGAGCCTGTTACTCCCCCAGCATACAAAACATAGAATACACTGTTTTTATTTTAAGCAAGCAAAGCCTAAAGGGAATTGAACCCCTCACCCTGCCAGTGTTTGTGCCTTGCTCTGACTGCGGAACCATAAAGTCCTAAAAAGATGGTTTAGTTGATACACAGTGAGCCGCAAACTTTAAATCACGTCATGTTCGGGCTTCAGATGCTGAACAGTTTGTCCTTGTTTCGTCAAACTGCCGCTCACAATCTCTGACATTTCCATTAATATGTTAAACGCAGGGAAATGGGTCGGATTGGGGAAAACATTTTTCATCAAAATCTTTTGCAAGGTCACGTCCGTCCATCAGCGTAAGAAAAAAAAGTCTCCGAGGCGAGAGGCTTCAGTAATGTGCCCATTGGCAGTAAAGCCTTTTTCCACTGAAGCACTGCAGTTCAGTGTTGCTGTGTGTGTGTGTGTGTGTGTGTGTGTGTGTGTGTGTGTGTGGATGGATGGTAATGTGTAGGTGGGTAGGCGATGAACCTCTGTTGGTTTTCCTCATTTCCATCAATAGAAATCGCCAAACACGTGTTTTTGTCAGAGTGTGTGTATTTGTATGTGACTACATTATTGCACTTGCATTATGTAAAAACCTTTTAATGCTGGTTTCTATGTTCTCAGTTGAGGTGAAGGGCTGCTTGTTGTTCTGTGGCTTTAGAAACATACACCACACATTAGGTTAACAAAAGCTTTTTACTGCCCGTTCACTCACTTTAGTGCATCGTTCTGCTCATTAAAACAAACTTTAGCAATCCTAAAGGCAGGTGCCTGTTTCTTATGTCTGTCCATTAGCAGAATTCTGCAAAAAACTAATAATATGTTCACATAAGACTTCGACTGTTCGTCTTTAGACTGAGGACTGATTAGATTTTACAACTAAATCTGGGATCACTGGTGCTGTTTGGGTGTTCACACCATAAAGCTACAGGCTTTTTTTTTGCCTTTATTTGAAAGTGCAATTAGAGAGAGACAGGAAAGTGGGAGAAGGACCTGCGGTAAAGGGCCATGAGTGGAATTCAGACTCATGACCTCCGTGTTGGGGACTGTAGCCCCTGTACGTGGGACACCAGCCCCACCAGGTGAGCTGTAGTGGCGCCCAAAGCTACAGGCTCTAAACCATGTGAAGACGAGCACATTACAGAAGTCCTCTTGTTCGTCAGATGTCACTCTAATAACCACCAAACACATCAGCACAAATAAAAAGCAATTAACAAACAATTCTCTCCTCCGCCAAGTGAGTGAAATGCCAGACAGTGGAATTAGCACAATAAATCAACTCATGCATAAGACATGATGCAAATCAGCACGCTGATTGCCACTTCAACAAGCACAGCCATGCAACCCACCTAAACATCATTCAAACAATCATTCAGTTACAGGCTTTCTCATCAGCCTGGATGAAATAACAGCCGACACAGCGCTTCTGATTGGCCACTTTTTGACCATGTGACCTAGAGGCACTGAAGTCACAAATGTCAGTTAAAGGTGATGCTTTAAAGACTTCCACTGGTGAAAATCAAGAAGCCAACCCTGCCAACTTACTGGGTGGGACTTTACATATCATTATTACAGCTGGTTTCTGCTTGAACATGTGTGGCTGAATTAATCCAGTATTACAACTTGCCACTGTGTGGCGCAGCGTTACAGTGTTTGAGCAGAGCTGTAGGTGAGCTGGTGTGCTTGAGCTGCAGCAAGGAGCCGAGAGGTGAGAGGAGAGAGATGCAGGGACGTCATGTTTCTGAACATTGTGGGTGAAGCAACGTTGTAGAGTTCCATCATTTTAAGACAGGAAGGGATTATTTTAATGGAAAAAAAGTCACTTTATCACCCAAAGCTGAGTTTTTTAGGGGTTTAAATTTTAAGAGTTGTAGAAACGTGTTGGAAGAAATTAACATTTTCAGAGCAGAAGTAAGGTTAACACTTCACTGCATAGTTTCCCAGTGGATGCTCAGAAGCTGCCGACCCCGGCCAGGTGCCTACTGTATGTCACAGAAACTAAATGTCTCCAACTTCTCCTCCTTGTAGGAAATCAGTTTACTGGGAGACCAATGTGCTTCAGTGTCGCAGCAAGCAGAGAGACCACTGGGGGAAGCTTGTGATTTCCATTTGTCCAATCTGCTGCTCAATGAGGCTCCAAACAAGAACCACGTTGATTACAAAGGAAAATTATTTCTTTAAATTTGGATAGATTTAAACAATTCTTCTTCTTAGCAGTTCTCACTCACCTCTGCTGGCACAGACAAGACTGTCATTAACTTGACTCCTCCCTGCCTCAATGATCTCATCCTCCAGTCCACCTCCTCTCTGTGATCAGGTCCTGAGATGCTGCAGCCTAATTCTGACGTTAGCCTTGTTGTATTTTATGTCATTTCTAAGTAAGTGTTCATTATACGTCTGTGTGTTCCAGGTGGCAGAGTTGGAGGCCCAGCTGGGGCATCCTGCAGCTGGTCAGCCTGGTAAAGAGGAGCTGAGTCGGTCACTGGAGGAGCTGGAAGCCCTGCTGAGCGCCAAAGACCAGGCAAGACACCAAGTTCTCTCCCCCAACGCAGCCCACTGTCCAAATCTAGCCGCCATCTCAAAGGGGGGCTCAGTGTAGAACGCTCGCCCAAAATATAACAGCATACATAATATATTGCCAGCAATCAGTTAGATGTGTGAGCCTGATTCTCCATCTGATGTTCAATTACACCAGAAAAACATGGAAACATTCCACAAAACTGTAGTTTGTAGAAAGCCAGGACAGCTAGAAACGTGTCTGTTTGAGTACTTGTTGTCTGAATCAGCTTTATGGTTTTTAATGAAGTCGTTCTGGTTCAATAATCATGTTTTTGTCTTCTTCCAAATGATAATTACTTGACAGAATGTACAAAAAGTCAAGTGGAGTTAAAAAACAACAACAAAAGAGAAGAGTGTGTTTTCTGGCTTTTACTTTAGACTTTCTACTTTGTGTTTCTACCAAGACGTGGATTCATCTGCTGGTCATTTTTGTTGCTGTTGATTCAGTGTTCTGATCTGGCTGAAGTGTGCTTTGATAAAATGCCACACTCTTATAAAACACAGTGAAATGAATGTGGAGACTTGAGGCAAGATGCAGATGTCCAGATCTGCCACCTCCGTATTAAGCGAAATAAGGATTTAACACCTTCCTGACTCATCTTCATAATTTCATAACATCATCCTGTGAACATTTTGTGCTTATTTGGGTCAAGTCTGTGTTCATCAGATGCATGCGTGGACGCCCTCAGCCGGAAACCGTTTTCCCTGGATAAATAAAAGTCAGACATGTCTTGACATCAGTTTGCTGCTGTCTTCCAGCCTCATTAACATAACCACATCTGTCTGCTGATTTTAAAAAGTTCCACTTCTGGCAACAGGATGCGTGCAAGGTCACGGTGGTGTGATTCCTTAGAGGCAGAAGCCCCTCCTCCCCGAGAACGTCAAGGTGTCCCAAATCTTATCACCCACCCCATGTGTATGATAAATGACTCAGCTACTTTCTGAACCACATCTCAAGTATTCTGGTGCAAAACAGGACATAAATGGTTCATGTCCTAATAACAGGGACGGTGGGTGTGCGGGGATCAGGAAGGCAGCGTTGTAACTGTTTGAAACGCCTGTGATTTCAGGAAATTCACAGTCTACAGAGCAAGAAAACAGATGTGGGTGAGCTGGAGAAGGAGCGAGAGGAGGCCATGCAGAGACTCCAGGTAAGCCGACGGGCAGCGCTCCTTCAGAAGTTGTACCGAAGTGCTCCGACTGACTCATCAAATTGCAGCCAACAGCGAGAACAACTTTGTTTTTCTCTTGCAAATGCACTTGCGTTGCTAGAAAATGTCACATACTTCACTCAGGCTTAATGGTCAAAGAAAAAAAGTCGTGCAGAAAGTTATTACATGTACACTGCTGCTGCCATTTTATTGCTGTTTCAGTTGTGGGTCATTTCAAGTCAAGTCATCAAAGTTTTAAACAACTTCTGATCAACCATCTGATATGACAGAAATTTTAGTAGCGTACATCCAGGGTCCGAAAATGAGAAGTTTACCCATTAGGCCCCACAGATGACATTATTCCAGTTCTATTTGGAGAACCATTCTGAAACTGTGTTCTACTTGAGTTGGACTATCTAACAATATTTTTGTGTTGATGCTCCATCTTACCTGCCTAACAACCATATCTGCTCAATCAGTTATGAAAGCTCAACAAATACATTTGTCTTTTCATTTTTGCGACCAAGTATTTCCCACTAAAAAGCATTCTGTTCTGTGACATGCGACTACATATGGTTCACTAGTTGGCTTCTGCATTACAATGTTTTTGCTCATGTGTGCTCAAAGATGGGACTTTCATTAATGACTTCAGTTATTTGTCAGATTTCAACAGATTCTCAATCAATGACACAATGAGAAAAAAACAGTGAAAACTCAGGCTTTCATTTTTACTAGTTCCTGAGATATTGTTCTACAAACATAAACACGTCTTAAATGTTTTTTTAGATATCAATCTAAAAATTCGCAAATACCAATTAAATACATACAGTCTATGATTTAAAAAAATAAAATAAAACAAAGCATCAAGTAAATCAGGCTCCTGAGTATTTGAGATGGAATAATCTGTAATCAACTATATTGATAATAAACTAGAGAGGCCTCAGTAGAGAGACGTAGTTGCTGATGTATGCATGTTTACCTGATTCTGTGTTTTACTGTTCTTGACATAATTTCAATCATGTGTCAAGAAATTTCAGAAACTTGTTGGTGCTACAGGTGCAGATGTGATCCTGCACAGCTTTCAAGAAAAAAAGTACTGATTTTTTTTCTGCACAAATTGGTTGTGCTCACCTCCGTTTCCTTTGTTATGTAACCTCGTGAAGCTTGTATTATATATGTATGTATGCATATTGTACACTGGCACTCCACTGACGGTCACTAGTTCAGTCTTCTATGGATTTTCTTTTCTTTTCTTTTCTTTTCTTACAAACGATTTTCCTTCTGTAGATATTTATAGCAGCAATCTTCGTGGTCTGTTTTGATGTATCTGTTTATGTTGATCTCAATAATCAAAGCAATAATAAAAGCCAAAAACAAAAGAGACTGTATTTCAGACTCTTCACACCAGCAGCAGTGCAGGAGAAAATCAGTACAGGTGAATTGAGGGCATCAAGGAGAAAACAAATTGTATTGAATTTCCTCATTAATGGAGAAGATTATACCTGATGCATATTGCATGGCCTTTATGAGGTCCTCTGTCATTCTTAGTAGGGGTGTCAGTTATGAATTATGTATATTCATATTTGACCTTTTCTGTCCTTGTGTTCATGCCGTAAACTATTCAGCTGTGCATTTGGCATCCAGAGTTGCTCATAAAACACAAAATTGTCCATTTAGATCTGTCGTATAAACTGTTCAAAGCAAACAACCCTGAGAGGAGTTTCTCAGCAATTTCTATTTCTGTCAGCACCCACACAACGAAGGAAGAATTTACAGAAATTTAAGCTGAACTGGGTCTGGTCCAAACCTGCAGGTCTTTTCAGCTAAACTGTATTTGCTTTTTTAATGCTTTTGCTGATCTTGTCTGTTTAAAAGAGCAGCATAGAGCTCTTCTGTGCTCATGTTGAAAGTTAAATTAACAGAAACTAAGTTCATTTTGCAGTTATTTGCATTCATTTAGCATGTCCTAACTTTGATAGTTTAGGTACTTGTGGCCTGACATTGGACTGAGGAACAAACATGCAGAAGAAGAGCTATGTGTAAAGCTTATGCCTTTTTTTACAACAACATTTATGATTTATGGACAAAGAACACATTCACGAGACTTACATTTATGGCATTTTGTGGACAATAATAACCAGCAGGCATTTTGCAGTACAACTACGTAAAAAATAAATAAAAGAGAAATATTTCAGTTGCTCGTGCTGACATCCCAAAAATACAAAGAAACTGTCAAATGTCTAATTTGGAAACCGACTACTTTATTAACAAGTGTCGATGTGTGTGCAGGACGTGGAGAGACGAAACACTGAGCTGGAGGATCGGGTTCAGAGCGCCGAAAAAACGCTGGCGTCCAACCGCGAGGAGCAGGAGCAGGCGGAGGTGGAGGTCCGACGCATTATAGAGGTTCTAGACGTCAAAATCTGCGACCTGAACAGCCTGAGAGAGAACCTGGCGAAACTGGTCGATAAGTAGCCACAGCAGGAGTCGGGGTGCATCTCCACAGTCGCTGCTTGTTTCCTCCATGTGGCTTTGATTGGTGTTTAACTGATGCAACAGAAAAGATCGACGCAATATGGAGGAAAACACGCCAAAGTTTACCTTCATTTATCTGTTTTTTTTTAAGATGAGTGCAGGTAAACAGCAGCTATTAGAAACCTCTTAAAGGTGCTATGTGTCCAATAAATCATGTACTGTTTGTAACTCATTAACATTACAACCTGGTTATCATGAGCTGTTGACAGTACGGTGTTGTCGGGGACTGCGACCTGCATCTCAGTCACAATTTTACACCAGATTTTTACTCTTTTCACTTTTGACCATCACCAGACTGTATATAAAGGACGGACGTAGCGATCGTTTCATGACCGGTTGGTTTGCGAACTTCTCTTTTGAAGCCTTGATTTTGGAATTTTGCCATCACCATCGAGGTCATTTGACACCAGACGTAAAAGCAGGGAGTGGATCTGACTGAACTTGAGGGCAGTACGCACTGGGATGCAGTAGTGACCTGTTAATCACAAGCTAGCCACACTGCAAGGACATACTTTGCTTTGTTGTCCATTTTACTCTAAATGGAACCATATTTTACAAAAGGAACACCATGCTGTATTCAAAAAGTCTAGAAACTACCAATTGAAGCCATGAACTCTTTTGAAAAATGTTCAGTAAGGCAACACATTAGGTGAGAATTAGGCTAATTTCCTCATAGCCTTTTTAACTACCAGAGGAATCGCCCCCTGCTGGCTGTTAGAGGGAATGCAGCGTTTAAGGCTTCACTTTTCAGACCCGTAGGCCACATCCATTTCTTTTATACAGTCTGTAACCATCCGTGACTACTCTGAAACCTTTAGATCCATTTGCTGTGGAAGAACAGCGTGCCTCTCCTCGTTTTGGTGCCACAGCAATCAAGTGTACTTGGTCAAAACCTGATCTGGTGGTTTACGATGTAAAATCCAGAGCCGGGGCTGTCTCATTTGGCAGTCTGATTTATTTACAGTAATATGTCCCAAAATGAATGAAGTGGTTGTTTATTCACAGCAAATAATACAAAGCACCTTTACAAGAGAATCTTAAATCGTGCTATTTTGCGTCGGTGGAAATTTCAAACAGGCATCAAAGAATTTGTTTGTTGGTTTAAGTTTTGTGTGATCTATATTTAACTAAGTGTGGGAAATCTACTAAATGAAGAGGCAAGAGTAGCAGTTAAGCACGGAAAGTATTACAAAGTAATCTCCTGACAGTATTTTCCAGCTTCAAGTCTCAACTACTCAACTTAAAAGCCTGAAGTCCCCACACAATAACTCTTTTGTAGGACTAAAGATTTTAGACGTATCTTTTCTCATGTTCTCATAAAGTCAGTGCTGGTGAGATGATTTAAAAAAAAACAAGCCATACAAGTACAATGTCTGCTTTCACACAATAACAGCCTCCCTTTAACACTGTGGAGATGCACCCAGCAGGAGTGTGGTCAGGGTCAGGACACAATGGAGGCAAAGACCCCAAGTAAAGTTCACCGTCATCAGCCTGGACTGTCCTCACACCAGCCAGAACAGCAACAAACTCAGAGATGCAACAACCTGCTCCCATTCTGTCTTCTGAGGATCGCCAGCGTACAACCGTTTTCGTTCATGTTTTATAAGGACCGCGCTTTCTCACCACTTCTTCTATTATTCATGTTCATCGATGGGTTGCTCAAAGTCAGGATGGGAAATCTGCAATGGTTACCAGCCAAAAATGCTGCAAAATCCAAGCTGCAGCTGCTGCACCGGTCTACTGGACAGGAAGACCATCGCTGGAAGGACTGGTCCTGACGCGTCACTGTGTGCTGCTGTTAGAGACGCTGCTTTCCCGCCTCGATGTTGTTGAGTTGAACCTGAGATTGCACTTGATGATGTTTGTGCCAAATTTGATTATGTTTACATTTGTCAGTTTTCACAGAAATGATCCAGATCTTCTTTGTGTACTTTTTCTGTGTTGCTCAACACTATCTGTTACCATAATAGTAATAATAACCCCAGACAGAGAGAGAGAGGCTCAGCGGAGCCACAGAGCATAGATTACTATGAGAGCACTGCATGAGCTCTGCAGAAGCCCCGTACCTGCCAAGGAATGTGAAGCAGTGTGTGTATGTGTGTGGGTGTGTGTGTGTGCGCACATTACTTAGCAGTGTGCAGTCTCAGGCTGCTCGAGTTAAAAAGCACAACTGCAGTAGTTTTAGCAAATTGGTACTTAATTGACTTGTCCGTCAGCGTTGTTTGTGAAGTTCTGATGCACAATATCTATTGATCTTTGCTTCTCACCCCTTGATGAGGTATTGATTTCTTCATATGACAGTAATATAGGTACTAATAAGGTGCAGTTCTTTGAAGCTGATGATGCAGCGACTGCCAGAATCATCACAACTTGTCAAAATGGGAAATATTATTGTCATAAGCTGCAGTATAATGTCGTAGTACCCCATTATTGCATTAACTTGCAGTTATTGCTACGTAAGGGTTTCTAACATATTTAACTTTTGGTATTCATGACATATAGTGGGGTTACCTAATTTAGAGGTTTGAATAGATGAAATCAGAATTACATTACGCTATGTTGTTGCTGATCTCAGTAACACTCTATAAACGACTGGTATTTCGTCGCTCTGACAAGCTGTGATGCCGTCTGAGGTTCTGACTTCAGCTGCTACATGCAAATATCACAATTAGCAATAAAATTTCTAGCGTAGTTGGCTGTTAATAGTGAATATAAGTAATTTGTAGATAACGAGACCTCTGTAAAGCCTGTTGTGTTTGCGTTTTCTCTCATGGCTTCACCATATTATGACAGATTACTACCTTTTATCGAGCATGAAGAAAATACGGAGGCCATCAGCTCCTCAGCACGAGCTCCACACGGTTGATGTCAGAAACACTTTGCTTCACAACAGCCTTATTCCAGTGTTTACCGACTGCACAATAACACTGTGTAAATACATTAAGAGTAGTTCCTGTATACACAGAACGGGGGTGGGGAGGCTGCCCTCTGCTATTAGCAGTCTGTAGGATCGGCTGAGAGGGCTGATTTTTCCGTTCACTTAAAAGTGTGTCACTACACATGAAAGCGTTTAAGGTACAGAATATGATGGACTGTGTTAGAACTTTATGACAGAATGTGAATTCAATCTGCAGTATTATTGTGTAGCTACAGCATATTAAAGGAGAAATCCACCTCATATTTCACACTATTCGTGGACCCTCTGGTGATGTGCATTGCTTTTCTGTCTCTTGATTTAGTTGTTTGGTGTGTCATTATAGTTCTTTCTGGCTGCAACAACACATTTTAACGCCGCACGTTTTGTGTTTGTTTGAATATGTTGTCACGAAACCCTAATTCTCCTTATTGAGATGCATCAACATACATTCTGGGAAATGTAGGAGATAGTCGAGGCTGGTTGACAGAAATTACAGCACAAAAATAAACATATTTTTGAATATCTGTGGGTGGATTCCTCCTTAACTACACTGGAATAAGGACTTGCTAAAACATCTGTTGCCAGCTGGGAACAAGAATGCACTACCAAAGATTGTCATGCTGACGTCACATCAACTGGAATGAACACACAACCCGTGTATGAATGACCCCGATCTCTATCTCCATCAAATCTTACGATTTTAGGTTTTACTGCTCGTTGATCAGCGTCCGAAACATTTGACCTTTTCAGTACGACTCAAAATACCTCAGAACACTTCATTTAGATCAGGTTAGTTTCACAGAAGTACTGCTTTATGTCGACTGGTGTTTCACAAGAATTAGTCAATCTGAGGAGGGCAGGTGTTTTTATGGGATTTGACAATGTGAGATGAGTCCCTTATATTTGTATAGAACTGTTTTAAACATTAAAAGTCCATCATGCAGAGTCACTGCTGTGCTCTTTGCGTGATGACAGGGTGAGAAACTCTCGGCTGTGTTTTGTCATTTCACACTCTTACGGTTTGCATCTTACATTTCCATTTTTTCCCCCCTGAGATTGTGATTTTGAGTTACTGGTATTTGATGTGACAGCTGATAACTACAGTAATGATCGTCACTTCAGTTAAACCCAGGTCATTGCTGTATAGGCTGACAACTGAGGTAGACTTTGATCCATTTGGCCATATTGCTTGCTTTGTTGCAGCAAAGGTGTAGAGATGTGTTTAGCTGGAATATGAGGGTCCTAATAGTTCAGTGAATAGCCGATAAACGTGTCCTTGGGCAACTTTTTGTTCATTGATAGAATCCAGTGTCTCTCTCATTTGGATTCCGCCCCCAACAGCCATGTTGCCATCAGTCTGTGCTAACAATGCCGTTGGGACACGTGACATTTTGTTCGTGCAGCACAGTGCAGTCATTTTAAGCTGACACAAGTGCTACGTGCTATTTTGCGTGCCAGACCCACAAGCACGACCAAGTGCTGGTCAGGTTTTGGAGGACACCAACCGTTTAAACCGGGGCCAGTTCCAAAAAGCATGTTTGCTGAGTTAGCCCAGACAGAACTGTGAACAGGCCTCAGGTCTCTGGTGTAAACTACTCGCCAAACTCTTCTAATGAATAACTTTAATGTTTGTTTGGGAACATTTGGCAAACAGTAACATGTTTTTTTGCACCGTGCGGATCTTGTTGCAGTTCGTCTTGGGACTGGTTCGGTTAAATAACGTAACACAGCATTATAACCAAGTGTTCCAAGCGTTAATTCACGTTTCACCAAAACCTCAGCAGGCATAAAAATAATCAGTCACACAAGCAGCATCATTTTCTTACATTTATTTTAACACAAAAAGGCATAGAGTGCCAATCCAGTCAAAAATGTTTACTTCAGCTTCTTCTTGGGGCGCAGGTTGTTGGTGTGTCCACACTTCTTCTTGCGGCAGTTGACAGCACGGGGGTGCAGACGGGCATAGCACCTGCAAAACAAGTGGTCAGATTTAAAAGTAATGAATTAATAACTAACCCTAAGCCAAGAGTTCTTGAGGAACTAACAGACTAATTTTAGTGTGAATTTGTGATTTATTACATATGAAATCTTTAATACTAACTCTTTTGCCTAAAAGACTTTAAATGTTAAAAAACAACAACAAAAAATAGGGTTTGTAAAATCAGGACTACACCTGCCCATATGTGCTGTCTTGTCATTAACTCTACACTGATCAACCACAACAAAGCAAATACTTCATCAATATACAAATGCATTCAAAATTATCTCTAACTCAGGTTGACGGTGCCCTCAGTGCAGTTTCAGGAATTTGAACTCCACCATCATATCATAAAATAAGAGCAGTGCTTTGAATAAACTGAATAAATTATCATGGTTTGAACTGGACTTACTTGCGGCAGATCATCTTGTCGCAGTTGTATTTCTGGGCCAGCTGTCTGAGTGAAGGCTCAATGATGCCACCACGCAGACGCAGAACCAGATGGAGAGTGGATTCTGGTGGAAAATTAGCACACATTGATGTCAATCTCAAGTTCAGTTACATCCACATGCAGGCCAACAGAAAGCCTCCTCTACCTGTTTACAGACACTAGACACATTTTTAAAATTTACACTCGATATCTTTTCTTAAAGCCATTGTAACCTGTGTCTTAAGTCTGATCAGGTTAGGAATGGAGCAATGATGCTGCACCGTGTCGACACTCATAAAATAGTATAAAATGCACATTCACAAGGAAATCTAGCTCAAATACTTGAAAGATCCAGAAGGACAGCACTTTGTCCTTAGGCACTACCTTTCTGGATGTTGTAGTCGGACAGTGTGCGTCCATCCTCGAGCTGTTTTCCAGCGAAGATCAGACGCTGCTGATCAGGGGGAATTCCTGCAAACACAAAAACACTTATCAACCAACCAACATCCACATTGTCAGATTAGCAACATTTATCAACAACACTGCTCTGAACACATCGAAATATCATCTTCATGATGGCCACCAAGTTAAACTTTATAAATGTAGACTTTCTTACAAGCTTGTTTACATTTTCAAACCAGTCCATAATAAAGTCTTATAACAAAGTCTTATAACTAAAGCTAACAGTGTAAGCAGACAGAAATGCAATCTTCCATCAGACCGCAACCCCTGGATTTCCAGGTGCCAAAATACCTGAGAACTTGTCAACCTGGCACTTCATACATGACAGTTTTTAACATAGTAAATGTGAAGATAAACTATGACTGACTAAATCATTACTGGAAGGTGATTCGAGCTTATGTTTAAAATACAAACTGCCTGCTAGCAACCCCACCAATTTCTGGTAAAATGTGCCGGCTTACCTTCCTTGTCCTGGATCTTGGCCTTGACATTTTCGATGGTATCGCTGGGCTCAACCTCAAGGGTGATGGTTTTCCCCGTCAACGTCTTCACGAAGATCTGCATGTTTGCAGGCTGTAAAGGAAAGAGTAGCGTTAGCTTTAAGTTCAGACACGCAGCTAAGCTAACTAGCTCGCTAACTGACCGGAGACACCCTCAGAGAAACGTCAGCACCTTCAATACATATTTACAACTAGGGTTATTGAAAATGTAACTGTAATACAGACACTGTGTGTTTCTAAATCATCATTTTGCCCGTTAAAGTTGTGTCGCCTTTCGGTACGAAGCATTAGCTCCTGTTAGCAGAGGGAGTCGTCGCGGGGCCTCGCCACATGCGTGCAGTTAGCGTAGACTTCAACCACTATTACATCTATTTTCTGCCTAATAACTCAAACCTAGCTACAAAATTTAGATATACTGTCAATACACGATGAGCAACATATTGTTTTAATCACATCAAAGAGCTCGCTGTTGACTTAAAACCGATAAATGTAAGCTGGCAGAAACGTGCACCCACCGGCCGCTAGCTGAGCCTCAACGAAAAGAGAGAGGAAGAGGTCTGCGCTGGACGACGTCACTTCCGTCGCTGGGCCCTCCTTAGAAATAAAACGCTGCTCACGTACCCCGAACTTAAACTTTTCTTAACTTACATTTTTGAAAAGGATATATTTACACACGAAATGTATTATTTAGAATCATCATTTAGCCCAGATTTTAAATACCCGGAACAAACCATAAATAAGCTATAAAAGCGAGCAGAATAATACACTTTGAACAGTGTAATTGCAGCATATATTTAATGCATATTTTATAAAACAAACAAACAAACAAACAAAACAGAATGTGATTGCTGAGAGAAGGTAGAGTTCTTCTGTGCAGTCCGTTTGTGAAGTCATGTTTTGAGTTTGCCTAAGATAATGGCCTGCAAGGTGAAGCTTTACTGACACCTGCTGTTGCAAAGACAACATATTTTAAGTGTTAATGGACAAACAAACACAATGGGTGACAAGTGTAGCTGCTGCAAGTGTACAATTTCAATAACATTTAAATAGCAATACGTTAAATTTGCAAGCTACTTTAGAATAGAATAGAATAGAATAGAATACTTTTTTTTATTGATTCCCCATTGAGGGAAATTTACATGCCAAAGCAGCATCCAAAAATATAGAAAGTACAAGAAAATAACAATTAAGTAATATGCATCCTGTTGTCCGCACACAGCAGGTCCAAGGCCCACCGTCTGTGGTTGGGTAATCCACATGCTGGCTGAATGTGGGGAGAGTGTTAGAGAGCGATGTATGGTTAAAGTCTCCTGAGATGACCATCAGAGACTGAGGGTGTGATGTTTGCAGCTGGAACACTGAACCATGGATGAGTTCCCAGACTGCAGCAGCATCAGCCGAGGGGGGGATGTAAACTGTAATCGCCAGGATGTGTGAAAACTCCCTCAGCAGGTAAAACGGCCGCAAACCAACCACCAGCAGTTCAACATCCTTTGTGTAGTGCCGCTCTTTAAAGCTAATGTGCCAGCATCATTCACATACATGGAGAGTCTTGAGCCTTTCTTCTTACCACTCTCCAAAGTTCCATCCATCCAAAGTTACGAGCAAGTCTGGAATGAGTTGTTCAGCCATGACTCCGTGAACAACATGAGGCTGCACTCCTGATACTCACTGCCGCTGGTCAGCGCTGGTAGCTGTTGGCTCTTCCAGGCTGTTAAGGAGAGACCTCACGTTTCCATGATGATGGATGGATGGACGGCTTGTAGCGTCTCGTCTTCTCCCATCTTTTTACTTTACACGCATGCAGTACATTTCTTTATATTACATGAATGTTTTATCTATCCAAAGCCATTGTTTTGTGTACTTCCATGTAATTGCATTGTGCACTAAAATGCAAACTTAATCACGCTGCTTTGTAAGCTGTGCAAAAGAGTGGAGGGAACATCCACCTCTTGTAGGTGTCAGTCTGCCTTTTTGTCCAACCAGCAAAGCAGAGCAGACGGAGGTCTATGCTATTGCATCCTTAGTGACCAGGGAAGCCTTTTTTCTGGGAAGATTTGTTGCCTAATTTAGTAGATTTGTGTGTCCACTCCACTTGTTTCATTTGGGCAGGTAACAGGACACCACAGCATGGATTCCGTTTCTCTGCAGGAGCAGCAACAGTATCCGTCTTGGGGGAGAGCTGGAGGAAGAAGGGATGCAGGGCAGGAGTGAAGCGTCCAGAGAAGACGAGACGCTACAAGCCGTCCATCCATCCATCATCATGGAAACGTAAGGTCTCTCCTTAACGGGCTGGAAGAGCCAACAGCTACCAGCGCTGACCGGCTGCAGTGAGAGTATCAGGAGTGCAACCTCATGTTGTTCACGGAGTCATGGCTGAACAACTCACTCCGGACTCGCTCGTAACTTTGGATGGATTTCACCTGGTCAGAGCGGACCGGAGCTGGAGGGAGAGTGGAGAGAAGAAAGGCTGAGGACTCGCCATGTATGTGAATAAGAGATGGTGTAATGCTAGCACGTTAGCGTTAAAGAGCGGCACTACGCAAAGGATGTTGAACTGCTGGCGGTTGGTTTGCGGCCGTTTCACCTGCTGAGGGAGTTTTCACATGTCCTGGAGATTGCAGTTTGCATCCCTCCCTCAGCTGATGCTGCTGCAGCCTGGGAACTCATCCAGAGTTCAGTGTCCCACCTGCAAACATCAAACCCTCAGTCTCTGATGGTCATCTCAGGAGACTTTAACCATACATCGCTCTCTACCACTCTCCCCACATTTAGCCAGCATGTCAACTGCCCAGCCTTGGACCTGCTGTGTGTGGACACCGGGGATGCATATTACTTGATTGCTGTTATTTTCTTGTACTTTCTGTGTTTTTGGATGCTGCTGTGACGTGTAAATTTCCCAGGTCTGGGATAAATAAAGTCTATTCTATTCTATTCTATTCTATTCTATTCTATTCTATCAACATTATCTTGTTCCACTATCTCCATGGTGAGGCATTGTAGCATTTTTCACCTGCTTCAATAGCAGTTGGCCTTGGAGGACAGTGGAGGCATCTAACATGACTGCGGTGGTCAAAACACAGATTCCAGCTCGTCCTGTGGACAATAAGCTTCGCCTGTCTAACGTCCCATTTTGGGACAGAAACATTCAAGATGCTTTCTCAACCCACTACCAGAGGGATTTTCAGCATTTTATTTTAAAGAGGGCAGAACCTTTTCCTCGACCAACCCCAGCCCAGGTGATCTACAAGGACTTGCAGCAAAAGGACTTCCAGAAGGAGGCCACGATGTCCTACCAGCATCAGCCAGTACCGCGGACTATTCACATTCCACAGTGCACCAACTTTAAGATGCAAACAGACCCCCGGGAGGCTACTTTCCTCAGCACCCACTCCCTGCACTACCAGCCCCATCCCTTCCAGCCTCCTCCCGCTCCCATCCGACCAGTACCGGCCATCAAGAACATCCAGCGGGAGGAAAAGTCTCCACAAAGCACCACCCAAGCCGACTTCATTCCACGCCCCAACCGCCGTATGGAGACAGCCGCAGTAAGACATCTCGGTCAGTGACAGCATTCTTTCTATTTAGATTTGTTTGTGCATTTTCTGAATAAAAATAAAACTTCGTGTTCGATTTTGGATTTAGTGTTGAGTCACATATGACTCACATGCTTAGAAATCAGCTGTTAAGAACAGGGCATTGCTTCAAAAAATGTCAGCCTCTCAACTTTCAGCCTCATTTGCTTGTAATGAATAACAGCCAAAGGGTTTGTGTGTTCATTTGTGAAGCCTGCAGAAAGTAACATTTAACAAAATTGTAAAATTATGCATTTCTCTGTTGAAGAGGGATTCCCTACAATAAAAGGAGATGCACGCCTTTGCAACTATGTCTCCCACTACAACAGCACCTTTCAGGGAGCTCAGGGCAGAGCTGCTCAGCCTGTGGAAAAGGTAATTCAGCAGCAGTAGCAGCTGTAGGCCATGGACCATGATGATCTTGGGAGAAACTTCCCATAATACAAACTGACAGATTTCTT